>NC_051276.1:16874973-17174973 GCF_015220745.1 Sebastes umbrosus | reverse complement strand
GTCTGTGTGTGTGTGTGTGCAGTTGGTGGATGTTTAGGTATCAGTGACTCATGCACAGACTTTATACAATACACTTCTCTCTCTTCCCAGATTCTGACACACACTCTCTGTGTGTCTGTCTGTCTTGCTCTTTCTCTGCCTCCCACTACCCACATTATGTTATATAAGTCTTACATAAACGCTTCATCGACACCTTTTTGGTGAACCTCACAGCCACACCTCTTCAGAAAGCCATTATACAAATCAAAAACATTTACATGGAACTTTGACCTCTTTATCTTACACAATCTGCTGTATATGAACCAGTATTGACAATAACAAGGATCATGAATTATCCATTTCAATATTCAGTCTGCTGACAGGTCACAAAAACAGCAGGAATGTATACAGTGTAACAGTAGTGCTGCATGCATAGAAGTGACACCGTCACATACCCCGTAATGCACCAAACAACATAAAAAGTCAAAAGATTTGCATTTAAAGAGATATTATTGCATTGCAGGGGGCAAACATATGACTATAAATATGGGTGAGTTTCTTCACCTAGCATGCTCAGATTGGACAAATAATAATTCCTCAATCCTGAGAAACACTTAAACATCTTTTGCTGGTCCATGTGAAGTGACAGCGTGCGAGTAAGAATGTCACTGATATGATTCATTGCACCAATATTCCTCCTGACTGGAGCGACGGCGTGCTGTTTTACCTTATTTATTAGCAGTTAGTAAACAGGCAGAGCACCATGGTTTTGTAAAGGAGACCCTCCCTGTTGCTGACCTGCAATCAGGCTCTTATTTTTGGGAAAGTTTGTGCCTGAACATTTTTTTGCGTAGATGTCGCAGTAGTCAGGATTTGTAATGACATCCCTATCAGAAAGAGCAGACCCGACAAGTCTTAAACTGCTCCCTAGAGAGGAAAAACACGAGAGAGCAGCAGTGAATAGAGGGAGTTCACCACCATGCTGACATGCAACATATATTGGTGCACGCAGACGAAAAGAAAGACATAGAGGAAGAGAGGTGTATACGTCTGAGCCTCAGACAAACAAAAAAACAGAGAAAAGAAATCATAATGATAAATCTATTTTAGTATTGTTTGTGTGTAATTTGTGTGTCTGTGCCAGTGAGTGTATATGGTCAGACCGTTATATGTGTACTGTAGTAAACATGACAACACGGGACAGTGAACACATCACGATGTGGGCTGTACCTGTGTGCGAAGGCCAGTGCGTTCTGAGTTGGCTCTGGACGTGTGTCTGAGTTGGGAGTTGTGTCACAGATGTCATCTGTGCCGTTGATGTTTTCCATAGGTGGAGTCACAGGGGTCAAAGGTGACGAGAGCTCGCCTCCTGGAGACTCCTACATGTAAACAATGTTGTTCAGCTGTTACTGCTAGTTACACATCAAATAATCAATCAAACACTACTTAATTATATGAATAATTTCATTCTTCTTCACACTGTTAGTCATGATTAGATGAGGCACGAAACAATTGTGAAATCATTTTAAAAGCTCAACAATTTGCTTGTCAAATTTAGACATTTGTGACATTTTCCTATAAATAAATATCTGTATGATACTCTCTAATGCCAATAATTTAAAAGTAATGATTAAACCTATAGTGAGGGCACAAAAGCTTTTACATCTGCTACATTTTTAGCTCTTAATGGTGTCTGGTTCCTCTTTCTGGAGACACAGCCTGAAGCGTACAGGAAATGGTGCGTTTAACATTACTGAAAAAAGAAACAGTGATTTGTTTATATTAAATAGAGAAGAACTGGGTAGTAGTTAGCATGAGTTAAGATAGAGCACCACTTTAGGGCTGCAACTAACATCTATTTTCATTAATAATCAACCCGTCAATTTTTTTTTACGATTAATCGTTGTTATCCTATAAATGAGCCCAAGGTCACGTCTTCAAATGTCTTGATTTGTTTTTTGTTTGTGAGACCAACAATTCAAAACCAAAAGAGGATTAATTGACAATGATTAAGAAACAGAGAAAAGCAGCAAATCATCTTTGAGAAGCAGGAACCAGTGACAGTTTGACGCTTTCTTCCTTGATAAATGACTTAACAATTATCAAAATTGTTTTCAATTCATTTTCTGTAAATTGATAAAATTGTTTAATCAACTAATCATTTCATACCGTTTATAGAAAAGTACTTATAATGAATAACTACAGCATAATTACCTTATAAAATGTGTAATAATTATCTTGAGTGATCTTAACAACCTCTTATTACCAGAGATGGCAACAAGATAAAAAGGAGAATCTCATACATTCATTTGGATCATCCTCCTCCTATAAGGAGTTTACATGAGAAATGATAGAGGTGGGATTTTAAGGGTGGAGGTGACGGTGCTGCCTCTCACACTCATAAAGCTCTTGCTGTTGAGCTGAAAATTTGAGCATCTTAGTAAGCAGTTCCACATGCCTGTATAGCCCATTAAATAGCTTACTATAGCACTGGGAAATTGTAGAATTACAGATTAATGCTTATCTTTATATCCCATACAACCACAGAATTATACGAGAGACAAATCATTTAGCTGCTGCTCGTACATAAAACAAAGCTATTAAGACTCAGGGCTTGGGCACAATACAGTAGCACAATGACACTGCCTGTATGTCTCTAATGGACAAGAAGGAAGTGAGAGATAAGAAGAAGATTATAGCGTTACATTTTTGCGCTCCACATTCATCAGTATACCATTTAATATCTGTTCATGATGCACATCCACTGGGGTCTGGCCTGTTGGGACCAGCATATAGCATTTAGCTCTGTGTTTTCTCATCTTGCTTTTAGCGGAATAATTCCCCTCTCATGTTTTCTAGTTTGTTTAGAGGAGAGAAAAGAGAGGATCTGGAGGTTAGAAAGAAAGCCAGCAGGCATGTGGGTGAAACAGTGACTTTCAGTAGTGAGACAGTTTGAGTAGAGCGCTGTAGGCTTGTAGCAGGAAGGCCGCGGCCTTTACAGTAACAGTTTCACCACCATAGTGTGGCGGTGGCCAGCGCACATGCAGCCTTCAACCCCTGATGAGAGCGAAGCTGTCCACTTGGCTTCATTAAAAAACATCCTCCCATGGGAAACACAAGGTTGTAGCATTTTCAGTCCATGTGGGCCGCAGCATTAATAGTACAAGTAATAGAGTGCAGTACAGCGGGGGGCTGCTCCCCTAGCCTCCGTAATGAACAGACGAGGACATGAAGCCTGTTAACAGCCTTTAGATTACAGAACAGATTTCTCTGGGGATTCTCCTCTGAAACAAGCTCATTTTCTCTCAGATGCAGTTACACATGCCCTAAAACACTCTAGAGATCCCACACAAACAAATACCTAACATACTGGCTAATTATGCTCCCCAATTTATGGTGAGTCCACAGACAGTTGTGTCTTTTCTTTTAATGTATAGGGTGGATACGTACGGATAAAGGGTACCATATTTCATGTATGTTAGGACCGTTATTCTCAACCTCAGTGTCAGGACCTCCCCATGCAGCAGTGGAAGGTAACTTAGTACATTTACTCATGAACTGCGCTATAATTTTGAGACACTTTTTAAAAAAATGTCTTTTGATTTTATGATACTTCATACATTTCAGAAGACAATATTGTGCTTTTTACTCCACTACATTTATTTGACAGATATAATTACTGGTTATTCTTTTGTTTAATAGTTCATATATAAAAAACACATGATTAACTTATAAAATATGATACATTTTTAAAGATTATATTTGTGATTTCTGATCTTTTGGGCTTGTGAACACTTATAAAAAAGCAGCATCTGGTTGGGCCCCCTTTTAACGTTTGAGATGTCTATGAGACATTTCCACTCTAAACTTCTCAAATGATTTTATTTAAATAACTTTTCTTTTAATAAGACTTCTGTACTGTTACTTTAGTATGATTTTGAATATAGGACTTGTACTTGTAGTGGAGTATTTTTACATTAATGTATTGTAGAGCTGCAAAAATTAATCAATTAATCGTCAACTATTTTGATTATCAGTTAATCGATTTGAATTCTCTTATTCCAGCTTCTTAAATGTGAATATTTTCTGGTTTCTTAACTCCTCTGTGACAGTAAACTGAATATCTTTGAGTTGTGGACAAAAAAAAAGACATTTCAGGACGTCATCCTGGGCTTTGGGAAACACTGATTGACATTTTTTTTTACATTTTCTGACATTTTATAGACCAAACAACTAATCGATTAATCAAGAAAATAATTGACAGATTAATTGACAATGAAAATAATCGTTAGTTGCAGCCCTAACATATCGCTACTTGGTATTGGTACTTAAGTAAAAGTAATGTGTATTTTTGTATCTATTTTCTATCAAATTCGTTCTTATTTTCTGAATTTGCCTCTACGCCTCCTCTGATAATTAATCAAACTAAATAACACCAAAGGGGAAAAAAACATTATTTGGTTGACCTGTTCACCAGGTGTTCATTACACACAAAATGCCTGTGACAGGAGGTCACGAGACGGCTGGCAGGGGGTCAGGATGGTGTTAACTGCACGTACCTGAGAAGGAGACGTGGCCATCTCCATCTTTTCTTGACTCTTCTCTTTAGCGAGCCGTGCTGCTTCTTTATACTCCGCAAACTTCTCTGCAAACTGGACACAGAGGACAGCCATCAGTACGGACTGTAATTCATACAATACTAATCTGTTCAGTAAAGCCATATGTACACACACGCGCACGCGCACACATACACACACACAGATCAGCGCGTAATAGGTCAGCCGTGAAGCCAGGGGAAGGATAGGGAGAAGCTGTTGCCAATAATGACACACAGTTGAACTTAGAAAAGAAGGCCCTTACCCATAATGCTTCAGCAGAAACATGAGCTAACTAGGTCAACATTAGTAACCTCTCTATCACGGACATATACACACGCACACACACACACACAGAACAAAGTAGACTGTGCCATTGTGTTTTCCTCGCTGAGTTTTTGTCTGTAATCAGAAGTTGTCGGTGGCTGAAGTTGATCTCCGGGGTTATTTTAGTCAAGAGTAAAGATACATCCAGCGAGCCTGAATCAGTAAGGTGAGCTCAGCTGAGGGGCTTTGAACAAATATAAACACCCTGGCACATACACACAAGCACATATCCCCAACGTCCCTTAGGGTGTGGCTCATCACCGACACTACTCCCACAGTGTTACAGAGTAATTTAGAACATACGGCGCAGCAGAGGGCTGAGTGGCAAGAAAATCAAATTGACACCGCTGCTAGTGTCGGTCTTGTGTCTGCCATTAGTGGAGTTGTTGCAATAAGTAACTCAATCATTTCACTTCAGTGCAATATAATAGTTCTGGTACAGTGATCTAAATGCAGTCGTTCTCAGTGTAAGTGCTTCAGGAGTGTTGGCACTGCAGTTATCAGAGAGGTGAATCTGATTATTTCAACTTTAGGCCGCATAAAATACCTCTAATCGGTTGTTAAAACTGCACATTGATACACCTCAGACATTGTTCCTCGCAACAGTGTAATTACCACTGTGAATCAGTCAAACCAAACATGCTCTTAATTTTTTCTTTTGTTTCGTTCTCTCTGATTTGTGGCAATGATGTAAGCTTGATAATGAACTGAACTTTAAATAGAGTTTACCTTTATATGTCACTGTAAATTGTATTTCTTTACACAGTCTAAGATTAAGATGTGTACTGGGAGATTATAAATATACACTGTATGTACAGTACAACATCACAACAAGACAATCCAGTGACACAAGGCAATCGTCACATTCATAGAATAGGAAAATAATGGACTTGTTGGATACAAAGAGTCCATTACTATTCGTTATTGGTTACTTATTTACTTACCTGGGGAAGAAGACCTAAGTCTGCCTTATAGTCACATAATTAGACAGGTTTGCGCCTGGCCACTAAGCAGAGATCAGCTGGTAACAAAATGTGGTGTATGGCACCTTTACTTCTTGCAGGGGTACTCCATTAATTTAGTATTGCATTTCCATAAAGTTTTGGGCCTTGTAAAAAACAGATTTTAAAAAGGAATGGTCAAAATCGAATCAGCAGAAGCCGAGACACTCTGACTTTTGGTCCATAATTTGAGTCATGCCCTAAAAACCGGCGACCCTGGTGACATGATCAGGGTTATTTGTAGCTCCCTACAGCCACACAAGACATTATACAACTATTTTCACAGATCATACTTTTCTTGACAAATAAACTAAACTAAACCGATGTAAACCAATATGTAAATTTGGTGGAGTGCCCCTTTAAACTTTGAAGTACCCACCACTGGGTCCATCTTTGGGCTGCTGAAAATTTTCCAGAATCTTTCCACTTATGAAACACAAGTGTTCAAGGGGGGGAAATGAAAGAAAAGGGGAGTTTAAGATATTAACAATAGCTGATGAGGGAGGAGAGAGCACCTGACCTGATAACCTGCAGGTCACAAGACCACATTTTATGTCCAGTATATGATATAACATAAGAAATGTCTTTAATTTCAGGACATCAGAGGACGGGTTAATACTGCTGGTTGTAATGAGTGTGCGTGTGTGTGTGTTGTTCTGACAGTGGGGATGCTGTGAGCCTCCCCGGTTCACGACAGAGCTTAATCATACTGCAGAGGAGAGAAACCACCCCCTACTTACACACACACACACACACACACAGATATACAAAACTTTCATAAACACGCTCAGAAAAAAGCCTCATTAGGGCTAACTGCCAAGCAGATCCTACACTTTGAAAGAAGCTAGAGCAACTAGACTAAAAGGAAAGCTGAAATGCTATCCTCTCTCAGGACAGACTGGGGGAGAACAAGAACACCCCGTGATTGATGCTATAAGGTATATAGTAGATGGATGGGGGTGGTACCTTGGCTAGATGATGCTCAGTGGAGAATCCCAGGCCGTACACTGTGTTAGCTCGACTGTCCGCCCACTGGCCAAACTTCTGTGAGGTCTTTGTGAACGTCATGTTGGGACTGATGGTGCTGTTGATTATTGCCTGCAGGACAGAGGAAACACACTTAATACATATTTAATTAACTTTATTACTGCAGAGAGTTTAATATGTGTATTGTGTGTGCTAGAGAGAGACAGAATCAGATGAAGAGAATTTAAACCCATGTATGTGCTTTTTGTATGTCTGAATGAAGATTATTCACACCACAAATCAGGACTAATATCAATGAAACATTATATTGTTGGAACACACAATTTACACATTAAAATCTCAGCTGCATCTCTACTTTATCTTTCAGTAACTGTTGGAATTAGTGCCTCGATCGTGAGACTCTCTATAAACAGTGTTGCAGTGGTGCCAAAACAATTAGCCAATTAATCCAATAGTCGATTGATAAAAAATGCATCGTCTACAATTTTGTCAATTTTGTCAATTTTTGTTTAATCAAGATGTCATTTCTTATATTTATCAAGCAACATTCTTGCTTCCAGCTTGTCAAATGTGAGGATTTGCTGCCTTTCTCTCATTTACATCATTGTAAACTGGATATCTTTGGTTGAACAATATCTTTTAATTACCTGGAGCTTCTGGGAAATTCAGGGTAATTAGCTTGCTTCTACAAATTTCTGACACTTTGTAGATTAACTGACTTTATCAATTAATTTAAAAAAAAGAATAATAACTGATCATATTTGCAGCCCTATACTTCATCTGAACAAATAGTACCATTTGTGTTTGTATGTGTGTGTGTGAGAGAGACAGGGGAAGCCTGAGAGAACAGTATAAAGCTTCCGGTCTGCAGCAGCGCAGGCTCACATCCACCAACACAATAAAATCCATGCTCGGAAAAGTAACAGAGATTTGCTGAGTTTGACTTTATCATGGCTTCAGAAGAGCAATACGCAATACACAAACATGAGCACATACTGTACATGTGTATGCACACACACGTAGAGTGATGGCTGAGAGGCAGAGCGGCAGATAGAAACATCTGATGGGGAGAAACTAGGAAATAAGGTGATGCTCATGGAAAATGTAAAACACTGAATCTGAAAGTTGGTGAATGCTGAAATACTGAGAGCTTGAAGTTAAAGGGTAAATCTGGCAATATTTTATATTTTCCTTATTGTCAAAAAAACCTATGAAAAGAACAAAACTGACAATATATATATCCAACTAGCAATATTGTCTGTGTATCCAAAGTATAGTTTATTCCTCTGTGCCATAGACCTGTACTGTTGTCCAAAAAATATTAAAAACACACTAGTGAGCCACACCGTTGCGCTGGCTGACACGTTGCTTCGTAAAGATAAACTTGGGCTGCCCAAATTAATCCTAATGCCCAAATTGGGTGGATTATTTTGAGTCAATCTCTCATACACCGTCCTGCTGCCGTAAATACATACTAGCGCACCAAATAGAAGTGAAAATAGTCCCCAACAAATGCACTATTTACTCCTGTTTGAGTTACATTTGCTAAAAACTACAGTGTCCAGCTGTTTTATAAAATGAATGAGCCTTTAAAAAAAAGAAAGTATATATATTCATGACTGGTGTCTAAAGATTTAAATCTTCAGTAGGAACCGATGGTCTTGGTTTGAGAGACGGATTAACACATCATTTTTTTTCCTTTTCATTAGATTTGTTGAAAATATATATCTTGTAATTTACATGAGCTAAAATAGAAGCCAACTTCTAGATCTTATATAACCCTACGTCTCTTATTAAATAACACTAATGGAGAACAAATTAATGTCTGATCAATTAGCAGCGTTGTGTAATGGTTGGCATTCTGGTTGGCATCAATACATAATGATGGGTTTGGGAGGGGTAGCAGTCAGTTACACAATAGTCAAATTTAGTGATCAACTATATATTGAGTGGTGGTTGTTCAATTGACCATCAGAAAGTAGTTCACACACACTTGGTGATCACTGAATGCAAACTCTGCAACCCTGCTTTGCTCCCATCGGTCTTGATCACCTGGCTTCACACTTTTCTGTCTTCGCCGCTCTAGTTATTTCTTCCACCGCCCATTCTTCTCACTCTGTCATCTGTTTCTCTCATTTAACTTCACCCCTCCTCTCTCCATAACTGGCGGGGAGTGTGCATGTGTGTGACTGCTCCGTCCCTATAAATCAACGCCATGCCCAGCAGAAATATCCCTCCCGGATCTCTAACAAGAATATCCTGAAATATAAAGTGTAGACAGACACACACACAGACCTGCACACACAAATACAGTAGTTGCATGCCTACACACGATGAAACATGAGCCGTCAGTCTTGAGACAGGTTGCAACACTGAGCTCTTTTAAGATGTGTTTGCACATTAGATTCCAGCACAGAGCTTATTAACATCATTAACACTCAGTAGATCACAGTGCCACTAAAATCTACCGGAAGGATGTTTGACATCTTAATAAAACCATGTCAAGCAGAAATTAAAAATATCAATGGGTGAAGTAGGGGGTGTATAATGAAATATGTGTTCTGTGTGTAAGGTGTACAGTAAGAATCAGGATCAACTGCTCACCTTGGTGCCATCCAGGCTGATGATGCGGTAGACGTTGCGCGTGCTGTCGTAGAAATAGGAGACAGTCACGGCGTGCTTGCTGGTGGGCAGCCAGTTCTTCTTGGTGTTGGGGTCAATCTGGAAGACGTGGGCCCTCGTGCTGTAGATGGGCTGCTCCCTGAAGGGGACGAAGAAGAAATGGTGAACCTCTTTGTGCCGCAACACCAACGTCTCACCGAGCGGAACACCAGCACCGCAACTCCTATTGCCCACGGGGGAGTCAGATCGCCCTGGCAACCGAATTACCAACTCGCCATCCTCCATAGTTACACCATAGAAAGAGAGGCTGTCAAAGGACTACTACATAACACTTATTGTCTTGTGGATAACAAGAAAACTGAGCCGTCAAACTACAGCAGAGTTCCCGCGTACACCTTGAGTCTAAACTTCCTGTCATACATTATCGCCCCACTTGTAAACCTATACACTAAATGCATGTAACTATACAACAGAAACGCTCCCTGTCTTTCAATCTGTGTAAGCCAGCGCCGTCTCTCTCTGCTCTGATATGGAAATGCCTGCAGCACTGAGCGAGGGTCACACGGGGAGCACAGAAGGGGAAAGGAGAGGGTTTAAGGCTAAATATAGACAGTAGGCCACGGTTAACTAGCAAAGACACACCCCACAGAGCTGCAGTTTCCACACAGACACACATAATGCATGTTCATACATAAACATGCTTACACTATGACAGAAAATCATAAATCTGTATTTATGTCTGATGTGGATTTGTCCCTCTGTAGCTTAGATCAGTAGATGATCAAAAGTCCATGATGGGCTCAGTTTAAGATGACTTAATTCCTTATTGACCCCTGTATGACACTAAAATCATAGTTAGGATTCACCTTGTATTAATGTTGAGGACTATAAGGGTCATCTTTGTTTTTTGACCATCAAATCATCTGTCACTCATGCGCCACTTTCACCCTTCGTCCATTTATCCCTCACTCCTCGGTTTGCTCTTACCATGCCCTCATATATTCCAGCATTGTTGGGGCTTCTTGGGTAATATCTACAGTCAGTACACACACACACTCAAAGCGCAGGGTGCAGAGGGAGATATTCTGGGCTGGCAGTGCTGGCAGAGCAGGAGATAGAGAAGTGCTTACACTGCACTGAGGGGGTGATGGGGGACATCAAAGGCTTGCTGTATAAATGAATATTAAAATTCAGCAGCAGCACCCCTCCTGTGTGTGATTAGCCAAGACTGGGAAAGAAAGAAAAACATGGAGACAGGGAGAGAGAGAGGGAAGTTAGACAGGAAGAGAAAAGAGTATGATGGGGAATGTGGAGAGTACGGGGAAGTCAGAGAGTGAATCTGGGATGATTAATGCCGCTTCACAAAGCTGCTTGTGGAGTGCTGTGCGCGAATTATCATAATCATCGACAGCAGTGTAAGTGGCGGAACTGTGAGTCATTTCAACTCTCTCCCAGCACACATCACACAACGACGGCCTGTCCGTATGATCCGCGCAATAGCCGCTTGGCAACTGGCGTCGTTTTTTCATTGCATAATTTGATGGAGCTGTGGCAGAGTTTTGTGCTTCTTGTTGCTTGATTGTGCTTCTAACAAACACAGCAACATTCTTGTGCTTTGATTTTTACATGAACGCCTTTGCCAAAGAGTTTTGTTCCAAAACGACACCCACCAGTTGTTAAAAAAAAAGCAATACTTCTCCTACAAGCGAACTTTAAAAGACAGCACAATAAATGATGGAACAGGATTCAAGTTGAATGCTGCTTTCTTACAAAATATATCTAAATTCTACATACATTTTCCTTCCTCAAAGGCATTCATATCCATAACACAAAAGGCATTAGGCTCAACATACATGTTTCTACATAGTGATTCTGCTCTGAGCCAATAGCCTGTCAGGGTCACTAGTTGATTGAATGGAGGTCAATTCAGAATGCGTTGATCCTCTACTAGTGATGAACTCCGGCAGTAGCATGAAGATCACATGACACCTTCACAGATTTAGCAACAGATACACAACTAAAGCAGCAGGGAAAGCCTTAAGATGCTGTCCATCTTCCATCAGTGCATAGAAGAAGTACAGAGTGTGAATGTGAGAACAAAAGCTGGACACCCCACTATATGAGGGGGAACATGCATGGTCATCGTGGGGGGGGGGTAATTTCAGTGGGATGCGAATGAGTGGTGAGGGAGAAAGTGTGGAGGAGAAAGGAAAAACACAAGGAGGAGAAGGAGGAGGTGTTTAGCATGCAGAGTGTACTGCGTGACACAAGGGCAGGTGATGGAACGTGAATGTTAAAACAGAGAGAGAAGGCAGGCAGAATGAGAGAGGGAGGGAGAGTGATGAAGTGAGAGAAGAAGGGAGGGATGAGGAGAACGTGGAGGAGGTGATGAATGTAGGAGAGGAGAGTGCGCTGAAAAGAAGATGAAGGAAGTGGGAAGCTCTAAACTGCTGCACAGTGTGGTATAAACAATTACGTGAACTATGGCTGCTCTGAACTTTCAGGAACCCAATAAGAGTTTTTAAGGGGAAATCATGGTAAAGTGTCAAATAGCTGCACGATTAAGTTGCATGCATGAGACACTTTTGCTAGTTTTGATTTTAGGTTTTGATATATATCTGTCTCCGCCCCAGTACAATGGAGTACAACCTTAGTATGAAACCAATAGTACGCGAGTTGCATACTATTTCCAGAGAATTGTTACAGTATGCAACGCTGGACACTACGGCAGCATAAATATCCCACAATGCAATGTGGTTGGCACGGCAACGTTCTTAACAGACGTTGACGGATGGCTCTGTAACATCAATTCATTCAATTTATGTGTAAGTATAAGATTTCACTTTGCTGGTCATAACATATTTTTTAAATCAGTTCAGACTTTGATTCTCATAAATCATCGTTTTGGTCACATAAGGTTGGCACAGGCTACCGCGGTTACCAACCGGCAAGGAGGCTCTGAGGAAGTGACGACGTAAATTACTGCTTCTTACGGCGTCAGAAAAGATACATACTACTGTTTATTCACACAATAGTATGTTGAATGATAGTACACATTTCGGGTATGTAGTGCATAGTATGCGATTTCGGACGCAGTCAATATCCCTGATAGTCTTGATAATTCAAATGTGAAGAGTTTTTGTTTGAACAATTTTCTATTAAAGAAGTAGTCCCTACCAAAATGGTTCACAGTGATGTTTCTGGATTTTGTGGACCACAATTTAAAATAAAAGAAAATGGTGTAAAAGATGTGAACTATAATCTGAAACAAAAACTTTCCGCATGGCTAGATACCACTGTTGGGTGAACCGACCCTTCAAAATACGATAAACTATGGCACACATCTCAACTCTACACATGTTAACATATAGGTATTGATCGGTGAACAACAGTGTACAAATGCCTACAGGGCATTTCACATGAACACACACACACACACAGACACACATAGACACACACAGACACACACACACACACATCTGCAGTTCCAGGAGTGGCAACAGGTGTTGCCTATAGTGCCTCTTGAGCTTCAGGGGTTTGATGCACAGATGTGAACACTCAGTCTTCGAGTCACAGTGTGTAACCAAACAGCGTATACGCACACACACACACGTCATTTCATTCCACAAAAGGTTGCATTTTATTTTCTACTTCAGTGTGTCCCCTTTAACTATACAGCTGCCCCTCTTTCTGCAAATACTGACAGTGAAACAGAAGCAGAGTGAAACGGTCCATCTCAGGAGATCTCACTTTCCCTTGCCACATCCACCTCCACCCCGCCTCTCTCCAGAAGTTGTCCTTGTTTCCAGAGTTCTTCATTAATTCAACATGGTAGAGCTTGAAGGCAAGTAGATCTTATTTAATGTAGAGAGGGGTCATTAATGAGAGAGCTCCCTGTTGCTCTATCTACTGGGAGCGGCTTCGATGACCTGAGATGTAACTGTGAACACACACTCGCTCTCTCTCTCTCACACACACCCACACAAACAAGCAAAGACAAAGACAGGGAGAGAAAACCAAGTCCGTCTGTGCATTAATTGTATTAGCCCGAGGAAGTGAGAGCGCACCAGAGAGTGTCTTGATAGGCATCTCCAGTTCTCGTTCAACACTAATGCTCTCCTCTGTGCCATTACCATTAGAGCTGTAAGTGGCTTGGTATTCAGCCACAAGTCCGGAAGTGAAATACGACTCTATCTGTCCGTGCCATTACTGCCAGACAGGCAGAGCCAGACAACAGCTCTGCACCTATGCACCCTTTCATCTCACCTGCACCTGCACATATTCACACTTTAATGCACACACACTGTATGCAGCATATAGCGCTTTGAATCACCGTTTACGATTTATTCCACTGTGGATCAATTGAGTCATTGAGTCGGTTGCATAACAGTAACTTAGTCACCAGTATGAGCAGAGCCCAGTGGAGAGCTGAAGCTGAGTGGGAGACTGCTGAATGATGGGCTGCCCACACTGTAGGAGGGCAGAGTGGGAGCCTGGGAAGCCTCCAGTGTATTGTAAATAGTTAATGCAGGAGTTTTGGCTGATGCCTTGAAATCGCACCATGCCTGTGCCATATTGTTAACCTCCTGCTGTGCAATTAATCACAATGAACTGCAGGAGACAGCTGTTAATGAACGACAGGCTTGGTGGGGGGAAATGGACCGCTGAGCTCAGGGTTAGGGGACATGCAAATGAGCAGCGTTGCGCACTAGGCGGATACTTTACTGATGGGTGCCTGTTGTTGAGGATGTGTAAGGTAGCGGTCACTGTGCTGCCATAGAGACAGGAAGCCACTTTCTGTCACCAGAGCCTTGTGCAGCATTGGTAGCTACTGACATTCTCCTGTTTCTGACATTATACTGCTCCCAAAACCTGCTCTAGACCCGGAACAGGATGTACAGTACATCAGACCACAGATCTGGGAGAATATTTGTGAGGAAAAGCTGTTGTTATACATGCCTTCTTTTCAGAATTACATAACTGTCTATAATGTAGGTGGGGAGAAAACAGCAGAACACAGAGAGACCTAGAAAAAAACTGCATATTTATGCTCTCATTGTTCTAGTGCAATAACAGGGAATTTAAGCACAAGAACATCTACTCACACTTTGGGAATCATTGCAGATTAACCCACTATTTTGATCCTAAAAGTTTGATGATGGGGGCCACTTCTGCACCAGCATTTGTGTGTGTGCCAGCATGTTGGGCCTATAAAGGATATTTCTATTTTATCAAACAGAGTGTATTCAGAGGGGAAATGGGAATAAGTTCATTATATCTCTTAAAATGTGTGTTGTTTTTAGTGTGCAGCACAGCAAGGCCGTGAGAAGATCACCACTCATCCATCCACACCTCAGACAGCATATATACCTGAGCTATCCACCATCAAGTTTATTGGACGTCATATATAAGACGGAGAGGTACATTTTTACGCATACACCGGTGTGGTGTCCATGGATGGGGAAGTTCATACCCTCTGATGAAGCAGCAGCAGCAGCAGCTGATGATGATGTGAATACAGAAAAGGAGTGAACTCAGTGGGGTAATAATCACACTTACCCCATTGTTATGGTAGACATGATGCGATCACTGATGATCCTTTTCACAAGGTAATAAAAACGGAAAATCTCTCGGATTTGGCTGATGCTGCTGCGTATGAAGGTCTTCTCTCTCTCTACTCGACAGCCTTCAATGTATATCACCGTCGGTGCGTCTGCAGGAATTTGATGATGACAACTGTGTCCATTCCTCTCCTGGTGTCACCGCATGAAATCACACATGCATGTCGTTCTGCACATGGCACTAATGCAAATCTGAATTGCTCTCCTCCTCTGGCGTTGAGGGTTTGGTGATGGTGGTGATGGAGCAGCAGCAGCAGCAGCAGCAGTGGTGGTGTTGTGGGAGATCCAGCGCAGCAGAGTCCAATGGAGATCCGACAGGCGTCCTGCTGTTGTCGTGTGAATTACAGATCCTCGCTGGAAGGGTGGAGAAGCCCTGCTGCCTGAACAGAGAAAGACAACCCTCATTTAGCCACTAGATAACGCACAGCATCACACTGTCCACCCGCGTCTCTCTCTCTCTCTCTCTCTCTCTCTCTCATTACCATATAGGCTCACAGGCTACACCCCCACTCTCCACAGCTATTTCACACTCAGTATTACCAGTGCCTTTCTGTAATAAAGCCCATTTCTGATGCCTCTAAAAAACACTATAACTTGTGCATAATGCAACATCATTTTATACCTTTTTACTGCTGTCCTCATCAATGCTGGTGCATGGAGTCGTTTTGCATAGATTAGAATATCCTGCAGTTTCTAGCTTTATTGATCTGATCCACAGACTCCTGTGTGTGCGTGTGTGTGTGTGTGTGTGTACCCCGCCACCCCCCAAAAAACCAGCTCCACATCTGCCTGATGCATCCGCTTGCTTCCCTCCTACTCACATCACTGTCGGTATTGAACTGCCTACGTCACGACACCGTCCTCCGCAGTGACGTCACTCGGTGCTCAAGGGACTGATGCCATTTGATGCTTTATTGTTTTTTTAAGAAGTTTATTGGGGAAGAAGTGGCCTATACTCACTAAATGCTCAGAGAAAATGTTATTCCAAGGCTGTAATTTTATAATTTTTCCTCCCTAGATTTTCTGAATCTGCAAGCAAGATTCAAGATTCAAGAGTTTTATTTGCCATTTGCTCCTATAAGTACATTGGAATTCTGAGCAGTTTACACCGAGTCAGCTTTAAGAAAAGAAAAAAAAGGTAGAAAAGGCACAAAGTAATTACAGTACAAAAGAAGTAGCACATTCAACTTAACACTATAAATAAATAAATTATTAAAATATAAAACGCGCTCATTCTAGTCAATATATAAACTAAACTACCCTCTGCATAGGAACGATACCCCCAGAATACAAATATACAGTATATATATGCTCCATGACCATGTTAAAAGAACTTATAGCTCTCATAAAAATATTTTAAAAAAGAAATAATTAATATATTTCAGACAATTACACAGTGGAAGGCAGCATATTGCACAGCATTACAGTCCATTCAGTTCAGATGTACTGTGTGTCAATAATGGTATGGAGGTGAGGTGTGGGGATTTTGTGTCCCTCTTTAATGTCCTTTGCTATCAGTCTTATTGTAGCTGGGAGGAAGCTGTTTTGAAAGCATGTAGTGCTCTGTGAGTGGAGATGCTCTCCGGCCTGTGGTGCCTCAGGTTGTGTCCTGATTCCCTCCGACTGAACAGAGAGTGAGCTGGGTGATGTCTGTCCCTCAGGATGCTCTGTGCCCTCCTCCTGCATTATTATTGAATTATCATGTCCAGTGAACAGGTCACTGCTCACTTTAATGTAACAAAATTTAAGAATAAAAAACCCAGTGCATGCTCCTTGAGTTTTTGGGCTATTGTCAGTCAATAAATAAATTGTCTTTGGCAGCCTGCACAAATCTAATCTACATTTTGGTTTAAAGTGATTGGATTATGCACCCTTATGAATATATATAGGCCTACATTATAATATAGGCTATGAATTGTACACCAATTGTTATTTCTTATATTATTTTATGTCCTTCATATTCTCTTGCCCAGGTCTCTGTGAGATATATTTTTGGTTCTAAGTTCCAAGTCAAACGTTATTTTGGGGCTACATCTAATTCTGAACCTGAATGGGAGGGATTGACTATTTTAAGGAGTGCAGCAGTCAATTTAAAAATGTTCATATATCATGGCTTAAGTCAGTCATATCTAGAATAACCCAGGGCTATAACCAGAGAATCTGAAGACTCATGTATGATCCAGTAGCTCAGGTCGTATATGGAGTTGAATGGAAGGATGATGGACACAGTGGGTCACAGAACGCACTAAGCCTCACTCATTCTCGTGTTAATTGTGTCCAGTGATTGACTGCAACTAATGTCAGTCCTATTGTTTTCTCATCACTCTTATCTAATCATTGATGTGCCATAGTGGACCTTTAAAGGGAAAACCCACCCTAAAAGAGAATCCATGCAAGTTATGGTTAAAACATTGGAAAGATCAGTTTAAATGTGTGGATTTCAACAACTTAGTCCTTCAGCAAACCAGTAGAGACAGACTGACTGTAGTGAAGATGTCATCTAGAAATAAAATCTGAAGCTGCCCCACAGACGATGGATAACGGACAACCTGACTGCAGCCATGGTGATTTTACTGGTAGGCTAAGTGTGCTATCTGTCTCACAGCTTTAAGCTCTACATCCAAATTAAAGTGGCAGTAGGCAGTATATTTTTTGGCATCATTGGGCAAAAATTCCATAATAACCTTTCAGCATATTATAATTCAAGTGTTCTGAGAGATAACTAGACTTCTGCTCCTCCTCATGGCTCTGTTTTCAGGCTTCAAAAAATCTATTCGTCATTTCAGAGAGAGAGCGTTCCTATTGGCTGTGCTCCGGTCATGTAACCAGAACTTGGCATTCCTTCAACAGATTTCACAAAGGCAGCGGCGTCACTAACGTTCTCATTTTACAGCTAAACCGTGCACTACAGGATGATTCTGAAAACATTTGAGGAGAGAAATAGGCATTAACGTAACATAATATTGATTCATATTTGATCAGCGCTGCCTAGTTTGACCGTTTGGTCAGAGTTCGAGAGTGATTGACAGTCGGCTCTCATAGACAGCAGATGGACAGCAGACCTCAGATCAGCTCTGACTGCTTGTTTTTCTCCGGTCTGTGAAATCTTGCAGATGCCGTTAGGAGCACCGGAGGACACAGAGGCACATGACTTTTTTTCAGGTAGCTGTTTCATGCACCACATTTTATAAAAAATAACTTTTTTGAATCATATTTGCTCCAATCTCGCTTACTTCAGCTTTAAACTCATTTGGATATACAGTATCTCAAATAAAATGTTAAAGATACACAGTCACAGATCAATTCAAGTCTTGACGTACTGTTTTGTTTTTTAAGGATATTGATTTCACTGTCCACTATTATTGATACAGCACAATGTAGCCTAATCTTTTGTTTTTGCTCTTGGGTGGATTTTCCCTTTAACCGTACTCGTACTCGTAAATTTGTGAGCCTGGTTTGATAGCTCAGTCCTTATGCCCTTTTCTATCCATAGGAAATCGTTGGCGGGAGGAGAGAGGAGATGGAGGAGGAGCCCAGTTGGTGCTGAGGCATCATGGCCCATGCCCGGCCAGTTGAGGAGTTTTTTTTCTTCTTTTTTTTAATATATACATATATATATATATTTCCTTTTTTTTCTTTTCTTTTTTTTTCTTTTTCTTCCTTTTCCTCATAACAAAATAAAATAAAATGAAAGATGGATAAAACAAATTGGAGAGAAAATAAATTAAATAAACAAAAATTAAATAAATAAAAATAAATAAATAAATAAATAAATAAATAAATAAAATAAAGAAAGAAAGAAAGAAAGAAAACTTTTAAAAAAAAGCCAACATAACTGGGCAAGATCAATATCATGTGACTGTGTGTGTGCGCTTGAGAGGGGTGTGGGTGGCTGGCTGTCAGTCAGGGTGCAAATCAAATTAAGGCAAGATTAAAAAGAACAAGATAAAATAAAGTAAAATAAATATAAATAGGTAGATAGATAGAAGTAAAATAATGATGGATAAAAGGATGGTGTTTAATAGGGTGATGGATAAAAAGATGATGTTTTAAAAGAAAGTGATGGATAAAAAAGGATGATGTGGTTGTATGTGGTGTGTGGACTGTAACTGGAGTTAAATGTAATCCTGGGTTAATATTGGTGGTGGGGGGGTTTGATAGTTATGGTGTTTTGGTTTGGAGTATTATGGAGAGGTGGTGTTTTGGTGTTCTTTGCTCTTGAATGGATTTTCCCTTTAACCAGCACGTCCCCTTTAAATCGAGTTCCATGACGTCATGGCATCAATACGGAAGTGAGTACTCTGAAACTAGCACCTTCAGTTTTGTTTACATGTGACATGCAGGTTGGTAAGTGTTTCTCACATCAGTTATTGAGCCAGCGTGTTCAAAATGTAGTCACACATTTCCATAGACATATTGTCCACATGGAGCAGCAGATGTAATTAATCTAGTGATGATATCTTTACCGATATTTGACTTAGTTAGCTTCACAACGTGTGAGCTAACGCTGGTTAGCTCTGTTGTTGTCAGATAACATGCAAAGTTTCGGTTTCCTCAGCAGTAGGTTAAGTTTCGAGGCGTTGCCTTCACTGTTGGGTGATGAGTTCAGTTCAGTTGCGGACACTATTACCAGCTGTATCGTCGCTCTGTTGTGTTTCTTTCAGGAGATCAGCGGGAGTTGATGCTGGTTCTCTGTGAAGAACCGCAGCATGTTGCCCCGCAGCGCCGCATCGAGGGGCCGGATAGACTACCGACACGGCTTCTACCCTCCACCTCCCGCCCTGGTGCCTCTGATCTACGACTACCACCACCACCACCACAGGCTGGCTGGTGTCAACAAGTGAGCCTGACGAACAAACGAACTGCTCTGGTGTGCTAGACATCAGCAGCGTCACTACAATACATGGTTACTTTGTTGTCCTGTACAGTAATATGTGTATGTCTTGTTTGGTAGCTTCCATGTTCCTGGACTAGAGAGGTTTCCTCCATATGAATGGAATCCCCCACTAAGACCACTATCCCCAGTCCCTCCTCCAGTCCCCCATCCTCACACAGCAACTAGGACCAATGGGCGCAAGTATGTCATTTCACCATTTATCCATGACTGAATAATAATCTGTGTTTTTTTTCACAGTTTTCTTAAAGGGACTGTTTGTAAGAATCAGAAATGCTTGTTAACAGCGACACCTGTGGCCGTTAAGTCAACGAAAGTCAGCATCAGGCTTGTGCTCGCTCTACATAGACATGAACGAGCATCACTCAAAACAGTGAGGCAACACACGTCAGCTAAAACCACAATATCACTCTATATTTACCCTGCTTGGCAGTAATGTTAGCTGACTAGACGAAGGTCTCTCCATGAATCACTGCTGATCCTAGTGTTGGCTTTTCCTGCTTCAGCCTCCCAACCGCGGCCGGAGGGAACAGGGAAGACACAGGAGTTTTGGTCGGCGACGATAACGTTTCTCGCTGCGGAGCCCCGTCACTTCACAAGACACGGGAAACCTCTGTTGGTCTGGAGGGGCTGCAGCATTTATTTCTGCACAAACGTCCACTGTACATTCACTAGATATTCTCAGAGCTACGAAGTCTTCTGTAGTGTGTAGTGTGCGCGCATACACGTGAGGTGGAGCGAGCTGAGTGATGGCAAGCAGGCAGAGGAGCAGAGGAGCAGAGTACAACAGAGACTGCGGCCCTGGAGACCAAAGTTGCGTACTCCGACCGCGACCAACACTGTTTTGCAAGACAGGCTTCACTAGATATAACTTTGCGGTTTTGGTGCTTCTGTGTAGTTTGTGTTGGAGTCTGAGTCTGAACAGCGTAGCCACACGCGAGCGCGCATATGCGAGCGCGCATGGGACACCGACCCGGGTGATTTATACGTGTAAGAAGTTACAAACAGTCCCTTTAACATTGTGTTTCTACCAGGAGGCAAAATGATGACTACAGCCCCCATGTTGTGAAGCGCCAACGCCACGACTCCCCTTTAACTCGGGACCCTCCCCCTCATCATCCTGACCCAGCGGTGGCAGGGTCATCAAGATCATCCTCTGCTGGTTTTGATCGCTCTTATTCCAGCCCACGCACCCATATCCAGCCTCAGGCCACTGCTGTCCCAGAAAGCTCCAACAGCCTGCAAGCCTCTGCTAAGGACAATGTACGTTATATTCAAATGGCCTTAACCTGCAGCTGATTTACTTCAAGCGTAACTATGTGTGCAAGCAGGTTTGGTTGGTTTAGTCAGTGTGCATGTGTTTGTGCCCTCAGTTAAGTAGTCAGATGGTGGAGCTTTTTGAGGCGTGCCAGCAGCAACTTTCCGATTTGGCCCGGAAGGAGGCGTGTCGAACTCGTCTGCAGAAAGACATACAGCATGTCTTTGCAGGTGTGTATGAAAAACACAGTGGCGCTCTGCTCTGACTTTCTGTTGTGATCCCTATTCATTAAGTGTGTTTCTCACAGTAGCACGGCTTTACTTGACTGGATCTTCTATGAATGGATTGGGCTGCCGGAGCAGTGATGCTGATCTGTGTCTGGTCATCAAGGGAAATGTGAGTATCTCTGACTCTGCGCAGTGTATGTCATCCAAAATGTGTGTGTTTATGTACAATCATAGGTACCCACTTCCTCTTAAACACCAGCATATTTTTCTGTTTCAGAAAAGACCCGATCCAATTCATGTACTCTCTGTCCTCCAAAGGCTGTTCAAGTCACTGTGTGAGTAATAATAAACCAATTTTTTTTTAATATCAAATCATTTAGAATAATTTATTGTCCACTATTAATTTCTTGCAGAGTTGAAACAAATAGATCCGCACACCAAGTAGCTCCCGTTAGAAGGATTTTAAGGCTTAGTAACGTTTCGAGCATCAGGCAAGTTTATTACAACACAAATCAGTCCCCGTCATACAGAATCACGTATAATCATGCCACCTTGGAGGAGGAAAACAATGTTGTGTCTTTACAGTGGGAGTCGGAAACATCTACAAGGTCCTCATCTTATCTTAACCTCCAGACACACAAAGCCTCCTCACATAATGCTTGCCATGTGTGAAAGACTTTAAAAAGACATCTTCACAACACAACACTTTGCAACACTCACTTACTTACTTACTTAATTAGCTGTGCTGCATATAACCAACTAGTTTTACTAAACAAAATAAAAGATACTGAGATTTTGTTTACATATTTTATGTTCTTTACAGATTCCACCAGGTGGAGCTATTGACCAGTGGAAAAAGAGTTTCAAGTTGACAGGAAGTGCAACTAAATCAACCATAAATCTCATGTTTGTTTTGATTCATAGCATATGTAGAAAGGACTCAGCTGATCAGAGCCAAAGTGCCGATCCTCAGGTTCAGAGAGAAAGGCAGGTAGGAGTAAAACAGTTTTTTAAGCCTTTTTTTCTTTTACAGCATCATCGAAGTCAGAAAGAAGTGTGACTCTTTTTTTAATATGACTCTTTTGCTATTCCTACCCTCTTTAGTGATCTGGAGTTTGATCTGAATATCAACAACACTGTGGGCATCAGAAACACATTCCTTCTGAGGAGTTATGCCTATGGTGGGTGACACAGTCAATAACACCTTGATTTTTTATGGCACAAACTTTTCAAAATTCTAAGCAGTGCATTCGATACTTGAAAGGAAGACGAAAAAAGATTCTTGTTTTGACCTGCTGTGTTTGTGTGGTCTCTCTCAGCTGATCTCAGGATAAGACCCATGATACTTGTTGTCAAGAAATGGGCAGGGCACAATCAAATCAACGATGCCAGCAAAGGAACGTTAAGCAGCTACACACTGGTGCTGATGGTGTTGCACTACCTCCAGAGTCAGTACAATCACACAGACAGATAAAATCTCTTTCCATTCCCATTTGTACTTTTGGCTTACTGTGAATCTCATCTTGTATGTGTTATTTTCTTTATAGCTCTCAAGGATCCTGTCCTTCCCTCCCTACAGAGGGACTACCCCGTAAGTGTCTCCATTTCTTTTGCAATTCAGTTTAGCTGTTTTTTTACCTTCTAATCCAGGTTAATTACAAGAGGTGCAAACTTGAAGCTGCAGTGGGTAGAATTGGAGCAAATATGATTTTAAAAAAAAGTTATTTTTATAAAACGATCATTATATCCTGACAGTAGTGCATGAGACAGGTAAACTGAAAAAAAAACATGTGCCTCTGTGTCCTCCGGTGCTCCTAATGGCATCTGCAAGATTTCACAGACTGGAGGAAAACAACCAATCAGAGCCGAGCTGGAGTCTGCAGTCTCTGAGCAGCTGTCAATCACTTGCAAACTCCGTTCAAACGGTCAAACTAGGCAGCGCTGATCATGAATCAATATTCTGTTGCTGTAATGCCTATTTCTTGCCTCAAATGTTTTCAGAAACATCTTGTAGTGTACTGTTTAGCTGTAAAATCAGAAAGTTTGTGACCTGGCAGCCATGTTGTATAAATTGAGGAAATACCAAGCACCGCCCACCAACCGGAGCAAACTTTCTTAGATTTTTTAAAGCCTGAAAACAGAGCCATGAGGAGGTGCAGAATTCTAGTTTTCTCTCAGAGCACTTGAATTACAATATGCTGAAAGGTTATTATGGAATTTTTGCCCAATGATGCCTAAAACATTCTGCCTACTGCAGGTTTAAGTCAAGTAGTGTGTTCAACAGGCAACTGGTAGGAAATACGAAATGTTGCATGCCTTGCAGACGCATCTTTCCATTGTTATCCATTTAAAAAATCTTTTTTGCTGCATCCTGCACAAAGAAATCACAAAAGGTGCCCAGTTTTGAGTCTTTGTCCTTTTGTCCTGTGCCTTGATTTTCAGGAGTGTTTTAATGCCCTCCTGGACGTTGACATGGTTCCAGAGGGACCCAAACACATCCCCCCATACATCTCAAAAAACCAGTCCTCTCTGGGAGAGCTTCTTCTGGGATTTCTCAAATACTATGCCACCGAGTTCAGGTATCTCTCTCACATTACTGAGTGTAGTGTTTCAGATGCACCCATGGTTCTTCTGCCTGCTCATTTTCTTGCTCTCATTCCTCGTCTCCTGCTCCTCCTGCCAAGTTCTTCTCCCTCTCCAGTTCCCCATCTCTTCTCTCCCTCCTCTATCCTGCATCCTCTTCTCTGGTTTCATGTTTCTGGGTGAGGGGCAGAAGCAGGTGGGACCTTTGGCCTTAAACAGCACTAACATGACATACCATGATCCCTGTGTTTGCAATATGTGTGTTATCGTGCCACGCCACAGTCACAGCAGGGTTGAACTAAAGCTCACCACACAAACACGCACTGATTTTTACTTTTCACAGTATCAAACACTCAAACAGGTCACACATGTTGAGTGATTTTGCATTTTTTTGCCCTTGATATACAAATTGCACATGCTTTAAGTAACTGCTGACATTTTCAAAAGGTTTTCAACAGCCATTTGTTTCAACCAGCTCATATCAATAAACTATCAAATTTAACTTGCAAAGACTGAAATCTATCATAGTGAACATTAAGTCACATTCATTTTTTTGACAAAGACAGACAGTGTGAAGTTTAATATGTTGACTCTCAAGTCTCCGATGCATTTTAATTGTCCAATAAAAATGGGTTTGCAAATTGTGCTTACCATATGAAAATATTGTATCTTTGACAAAAATATGAATGCTATATGTTCACATTATCTTTCCCAAGCAAGTTTCAATTGTCTGTTTTTATTCAGCACTGAATTAAACTAAAACCAACTGAGTCTGGAAGGTACAGAATCTGAAAAATGTCAGTCTCGTTTGTTGGCAGTAAAGAATGCCCATTTTGTAGTTGATTAGCTGAAATCTGCAAAGCCATTGCAAAGCAATTGCAAAGCCATTGGTCCTTGAGGACCTTGGTCATTGTGTTTATTTTCAGTCTAATAAGCACTAAATAATTCCCTTGCTTTTGTTTTTTCTGTGTCTTGCAGGTGGGATAAGCAGGTGATCTCTGTTCGAGAGGCCAAAGCTTTGCCCAAGAACAATTCTCATGCGTGGAGAAACAAGTTCATATGCGTGGAAGGTAAACATTTCAGTGGACATAACATGCCACCACCTCTTAACAACAACTGGAGTCTCGATGTACGAAATGTCCCCGGTAATGCTACATATCCAGTGAGTTACAGCAGTGCCTTGTGTTTCAGAGCCATTTGAAAGAAACAACGTCGCCAGGGCCGTCCATGAGAAGATCAAGTTTGATGCCATTAAAGCGGAGTTTGTTGAGGTACATGATAACTGTGCTCCCTTCATATTGTCTTTCTTTCTCCAAGCCGCTGTGAGCCAGCCATGAGTTATTCATAATCCTCCTGCTTCTCTTCTCTTTGTGTCTGCGCAGTCATACCGGATACTACAGGACAGGAAGGACCTGAACTCGATCCTCCCGGTCAGAGCCATCATGAATAAGGAGTCATCCAGGAGATAAGGGGTTCCTCAAATTAGACGAGTGGACGGGAGTCTTCTACCTCAAGACAGCCAGAAAGAATCTGGGACTCTGAATGCTCTGGCTGCCTTGGTATCGGTCACATACGTGATTTCCTGAGGCAAAAAATACTGCACTCACTTTCAAATGCTTTGCAAACGTTGCCAAATGATTGAAACTGATGATAAAAAAAAACAAACACAATATTTGTTGAGTGAAACCAGATGGCTCTGAAATCATAATCCTGTCACGTAAACTGGTGACAGAAAGGGGCTGCACTGAAGCAGGATAATAATGGTCAGTATTATTAGAGATGGCTATTGCTACTGCTACACAGCCCTCTTTTCCAATGCACAGAGCATTACTGGGAAGAAGTTAAGTACACCGACAAAGTACCTGCACCCTGCTCATATCTGAAGCAACAGCGTTTAGGTTTGACTGGTCTCAACCCGGTTTATCTTCTCTGATCTCAGTTTTGGGTATATCCACATTGCTAGAGCCATACTGCACCGTTTTGAAGAAGATGTCAATAATTTGCTTCTGCCACATACATGTACAGTATATACAGCATATTGTCTTCAGCCTGTCTGGACCAACTTGTAACATCAAAGCCTTTTTTCTATTTTTCTAGGTCAGTAGTGAAGTTATTGTGGGTTTAAACACCATAGACACTTTTTTACAGTTGCATTAAATGCCCTCTCCTTTTTCATTATCACCATATTTAAGTTTCTAAGCTCCTCTGAGAACTGAGCTTGTTGTGAAGTGATGTTTAAGTTAGTTAAGTGACTCTGAGGTGATCATTAGATGGCTGTAAAGATGCCACACTCTGGATATTGTCACTCCTTTATTATCACTCCTGGTGTTGTATTTTTTCCCTAGACTGGGTTCATGCCATTTTAGTCTACTTGATTTATCTGGTCAAAAACTGATATCATTCACAAGTTTTCTGTTCACTTAACAAATACATTATTAGAAAAATTTACCTTTCAGTGTGCTTATACTTTTCCTCAGCTCTTTTTGTACATTTTGTACATTACTGACTTTTAAATGTTTATTTAAAAAATGAAATCTCTTGAGATGTATGATTGTTTTCACTTCATATGTTTGAGCTCTATGTGAAGCCTGCTGAATTCTTGGCTATGCTAGTAGAAGTTCCAAAATCATTAAATGGTACGTTGGCCTCTTTTTTGCAGCCGTCATGTTGACTTTGGTGGTATCTTTAATTTTATGTTTAAAAGGTAATTTCTTCCAGAGGTATGGGAATATAAACAGTAGGGCTGCACAGTTAATCAAATTTTTATTGAAATCGCAATATGGTGGCGAAATATTAAAAGGAAAAATGTGTGTCAAAATACCATTTTAAAATTCATTATTGTGGTGCTGCAGCGATGTCCTGGCCTTTCCATCATATTCTACAGACTCAATAAAACATCTTTGTTTGGCACAGATCGCTGCAAAAATCACATCATTTTAATATGTTTTTCAATGAAAGTGAGAACAATGATCTAAAAATCATTCCTTCTAATATCACAAATCATATCACAATTTTTTAAATATCAGTCATGACAAGGAAAAAGTGAGCATGGCTCACATACCCCCGCTCACTGCTTGACCCCTACTAAAGTAGGGCCAAAGGTTTTGCCCTTTTGGAACTAATGGAATTAGTCTATTGAGCACAATCTAGCTTGTTAATATCAAACATTTTGGGCACTCTGGACTTCTAACCCCCAGAAGGCACAACTGGACCACGCTGTCAACCATCATATCAAATTTGAAGTTCCTAAGTTAAATAGTTTCCGAGTTCTGCTCCGGAAACTAAAGTGTGACACGCGAACAGACGGACGGACAGACATGCTATATACCCCCGACTACGTTGTCACGAGGGTATAATAATCACAACTAGATAGGTTATCAAAATTGCGCAACACCCTAATAAACAGGACTTAACAATAAACACTTGCTAACCCATCACACAATATTATATTGATCACCTTGCAGTTAAAAATCAAGGTCAGAGATTTATCCGCAGGAACTACAGTATGTGTTTACCCTGGAACAGACATTGACCATCAGCACGAATACCATCCCATAGATCTGGTCCAATCCACCTGATATTTTAATGTCAAGTGTCATTTTGTTTCCTCAAGGTAATGGATATGTGCACCTTGTGTTCTCTGCAGCCTCCTCTGGCAGCTCTTGTGCTGATTAGTTTTTGTTATGTGGTTTCACACCTTATTACACCTAGTTTTATGACTAATACATAGTGCCAGTACTGCTAAGGGGTATATACCTTACAAGACACATCTGCATGTGTGTGTGCGTGTGGGCCTGTTTAACGTTGCCACCAGCAGCAGGAGGACCGGGGGGTTTCTGTTTCAGCACATGGCCTATATTTAACTTAGCAAGGGGGATTTGATCTTAAAGTCACACTGGCTCATTCAGCTATTAGCCACTGGCACAGACCACAATCATGACAATTTCCCCAAATCTATAACAATCTTTTCATGATAAGTTCAAAATCTAACTACTTGTTATGTTAAGTGCACTAACAACAAACTGTAAGAGCCAGTGAGACCCAGCTTCTCTCACTGCTCCCCTCTCTAGCTCCTCTCCCCTCTTTTCATTCCCCACAGTCTATTTCTGTCCCTGGCTGAGTCAGATGGACTGCTCCCAACTTAGAATGACATAAACAGGCAGACCGACTCTTTTCCGAAACCAGAGTGGCTGAAAACATCTAGCGGACTCTATAATACACCGAAAAACAACATTGGGGGCTGCGAAGGGAAGAGCTGGAGGATATTACCAAGATGGAGGAGTGTGAAAGTCTGGCCTCGGAGGTGCCCGAGCTGCAGGAGTTTCAGAGTGAGGCTTTAGAGGCCACCAGCCAGGACGATGAAGACGAGCTGGAGGAACTGCAAAACAGGTGCCTTACACACAGAACACAGTGGAGATCTTACCATGAAATATACTTAATGGAGTCTGTGAGAAACTACTTGTTTAGTGTTCTTTGGTCAAATACATTTTGCTTTGAAGAGAGAAAAGAGAAGTTGTGTCATTTCTCTGTCTAGAGAGCGTGACTGGACCAGTGTGTCCAAGTGGCACAAAGCAGCCCTCCATTTCTTTCATTTAATACCTCAAATGATCACCTGTTCTTCAGCTCATACAGGGAATTGTCAGTGCGACACTGCAGGCAGCTCTATTCTAATATTTGATATTATTCACCGCCCCATATTTTACATCTCATTTATCATGTTTCATACTGGGTGCTCCTTGCCATGTCATAAATAGTAGAAGACACTGATACGTTGGATGTATCTGTGAAGGCCAGGCATCTCTTCTCTAATATTACACGAATGACGCTTTGGGACGTCACCTTGCTGTAACCCTGCAGGCGCTGAGCTGTATTGATAGCAGGAGGGACAGCTCGGAGCGCATTTGATCATTATTTTTTCAGCTCATCACTCACATTGGCAGCCTTGCACCAGACACCTGCTCTAATGCCGGAGATCTACACCTCTCAAGTAATCATCTTGAGAGTAGATCAGCGTGTTTTCAGCTTAGATTTGCCAGGTTGCCTCAGGTGTAAAACGTGAATTGGTGGTGGTGGTTTCCATGCTGGCACATCTTGCTCAGATATGTTTTGATTTGATTCATTGGTTTGTTCTCTACTTGCATTTCCACGAGCGGTGCCAAAAGGATCTCCTCTTGCAGACTGTTTCTTCTCGTGAATTGCACAGAGCACAGCCTGCTCTCCTTCCTCTAACTCGGTCCATTTCTCTCTCTTCCAGTCTGCGAGAGATTGTCCAGGACCCGTCCGTGAAGCCTAAACTCCAGTGCCTGATGGTGGATCCATCGTTCTCCATGGTAACTGTTCAGAGCGAGGACAGTGGTATTGTTTGGGAGACGGCCTCTAGCCGCTGCTCGACCCCCTGGGCCTCTGAGACCAGCTCCACCTCTGAAGCCTACAGCATGGAGGGCTCCGGAGCCGCAGGAAAGATCACCATCGTCTTTGACGAGGAGAAAGTGATCCGTAGGAGGACGAGGTCTGGAAGGAGCAGCAGGCTGGGGGACAGGCTGAGCCGACCTGGTAGTTCAAGATCGGCTTCAGCCCTGGGAGTGGAGAGACCGGAGATGGCGGAGATCTCTCTCCCCAATGTCAAACAGGAGAAAACCCTAACAGAGCCAGACTTGGAGGAAATCAAAAACAAAGATCAGCAGCTGTTCAGTTTGATTTCAGAGGGTTATGAGATTCTCAACATAAGAGTCCCCTCCAAACTTCCCACTGTGGACGAGGAAGAGAGCACAGACTTGCAGGACAATTTGTCTTATTTGGATCAGACACCAAAGATCAGGTCCCGAAGCCACCATGACTGGACTCTGCAACAGAATCATGTCCTGCCAGAGGAGGGGGAAATACTGGATCACCAAGAGGTATTTATTAATTTATCCAATTAATTTGAGTGGTTTTAATAATGAGGTATTTCATTTCTAACACTAGTTTTGGTTTCATTTGCCTTTTTCCACCATTCACATGAAATTAAGATATTCATTTGTGTGTTAAAATGCAGTTTTAACCACTATACATTGACTTGCTGATTGCGATTTTTCCTCAGCCCTCAAAGCAAGACTCTTCTCAGCCGTCAGAGGACACAGAGCTCAGACACACACCCACTCAGAAAGACAGCACCGGCGACATAGACTACTTTGAGAAGTTTACCCTGGTTGATGTGGCGGTTCCTGGAGAACAAGCTCCAGAGCTGCAGGAGGAGGCAGAACAGCCTGCAGCAAAGCCCCAAGTAGAGGAGCAAAAGCTGGCTAAGGAGGCAGCCACAGACAGCCCCTCTGTATCAGAGGACTCCTTTGTCTTTGTTACGGATGTGGATATAGTTGGGGAGCACTTGGATGAGGTCTTCTACGGACAGGGAGCTCCCGCTGATGCGCTGCAGCAGAGAGAGGAGGATGAGGTGGTGGGTGAAAAGAGAAGGAGACGAGAGAGCCAGAGATCTGTGAAGGAGAATGGATCGGTTTTGTTTGGGAGTGAAGACACCATCCTCACACCCATTTACATCTCCTCTGGACCCCCAAAGATTATTGACCAGATCCTGCTGGATGAGCCCACCGCCATGTCCTTCATGTACTCAGACCTTTACGAGGATGCTGTAGGCGAGAGGACGAAGAGCGACGGGGAACACTCTGAGCCAGAGAGCGTGGCATCCGAGAAGACTTATAAGAGACGTTTTTCAGATTCAGAGGAGGCAGACGGGTACCTGGAGAAGTTTACTTTGAAGGATGAAATTCCCACAGTGGAGGCTCAACCAGAGTCAGCGGAGGATAAGACGGAGGGGAGGATGATATGGTCGCAGAGTAAGTTTGACATGACAGGATGTCTAACAAGAGTGGTCAGAGAAGAAGATGAGGACAAGGCAGAGATAGATGCACCAAAGACACAGGATGTCAGTGTTGGAGATGGGAGAGAAGATTTACAATCAGCAACATTTGAAGAGAAAAGAGAAATAGTTACTGAGACAAAAAAGGAGAGAGAGGAAATACAACTCGCCATGGTGACTGAAGAGCAGGCTGTCAGAGTAGACTCAGAAGAACCAATTCAGGAGTCTAAAATGAAAGAGCATCATATTGAGGATCAGGAGGTAAAACACAAAGTAAAGAGAGACCAGACGGAGCCTCCTGAGAGCAGCACTGATGAACCACTTCAGCAGGTGGACAGTAAAGTAGAGAAAACACAGGAGATTGAGGAGCATCAGAGAGACGTGCCAGCAGAAAAAACAACTAGCATTACTGAAACTGAGCAGCCATGTCAGACACAAAAAGTGGTAGAAAAAACAGCTCAGGTGGTTGTAAATGCTGCAGAGGACACAGCTGTGGGAGTACCTGTAAGCAGGGAGGCGCCTCACATCATCACGGAGAAGAGTCTGTCTGAGGAAGCAGCTACTGACACCAAGATGGTGGATTGTGATGAGAAAGCAGTAACCGAGACCGTAGCAGAGGCCCCAGCTGAAGTGAAAGAACAGGAAATTCTCACCTCTACTGAAATAGAGACACCAGCTGAAACATCTCTGCGTGAGGAAAAGGAAGCAGCAGATGTTCCTGAGGATATTGCACCTGTTGAGGTCATCACTGACTGTGATTCTGCAGTACACGCGTTAGTGGAGGTGACTGAAAAAGCAGTGGATGAAAAAGAGATCCAAACTCAAGTTCAGATCGATCTTCAGGAGGTGACAAGTGTCGAGACAACAGATGCTCAAACAGCTGAAGGAGAAAAAGAACATGGCGCTCTAACGGAGGAAACTGCAGTTGAGAGCCAGTCGACTGAATTTATTCCCGAAGCTGGTCAAGAGTCAGAGGTTAAAGCAGAGATTTCAAGTGAAGTAACCGAACCTGCGATGCCAGAAGAAGTCAAGACAGATTCAGATAAAAAACAGCATGAAATACTTCAATCCGAGCAGCATCAACAAGAGGAGTCATCAACTGACAGAGAGCTGATAACTGAAGCCAAAGATAAAACACCCACAGAGGACACTGGGACTGTTGCTCAGGAGATGGTGCATGTGGGTGATGAGTTAATCCTCCTTGTCCCCAAAGGACAAGCTGTAGAGATGGACATAGAGATCATTCAGTCGTCAGAGATGACTACAAGTGATACAGTAGCTCTCTCTGAACCTGACAGCACATATGAACGTCTCATAGCACCTGAAATTACCACATCATGCCCAGAGACTCTCCAGGCCCCGAATGAAGAAACAATGACAGAGCCTCAACAGGAAGTAAAACCAGACGTTCTTAAGGAAGACGCACCACCCAGAAATGAGTTAGACAATAGGTACTCTCCTCCAGCACCAGAGCCTCAACAGGAAGTAAAACTAGACGATTTAAAGGAAGATGCACCGCCCCGAAATGAGTTAGACAATCGGTACTCTCCTCCAGCACCTGTGGAGGAGGCAAACACAGAGGAGCCAAGGATGGAATTGGACACCGAAGAAGACGAGGGCATCTTTTCCCCTCTGAGGAGCTTTACTCCCCAGGAGGATTTGTCTGGGCTACACAGAGAGGATAAACAATCAGAAGCAGAAGAAATAGAGATGTACAAGGTGGAAGATGCCCCTGAAACAAGCATTGTTAAGGAGGATTCAAGTCCAGAGACTGATCTGCACAGAGAGGATGTAGAACAAAAGATGGAGCAAGATGAGGCGGTTGCAGAGGCTCCAGAGGTGATCGTTGAGGAGCTTGAATATGATATAATAACTAAAGAGGATGCAAAAGAGATACCTGAAACACAGAGAGATGCAGAGGAACCACAGCCGGAGTCTGGTCAGGAGAGAGAAGAGAGGATGGAGGTGGTGGTGGAAGAGGAGGAAGAGGAGGAGGCGGAGAAAGTCGTTGATCTGTCCCCAGAAGAAGAGCCCATTGAGGCTGACTATGAAATCATCGATGCAGAGGAGGAGAGTCAGGCCCGACTGGCTGCTGAGCTGCAGGGGATGGACTGGGTCTGTATCACCTGTGGAAGTCTGCTGTCAGAGAACGCCTGTGTGTCTGGAGAGCATCTCAACCACGAGGTGACTGCTGTGGACCAAGCCTACGAGGAAATCAAGGTAATGTACTATGTGAATGGAAACACGTTTTATATACACGCATTAACATTTGCTTTGGAGTTTATATTGATGGCTGTCAGAGCAGTTTGTTCAGAAGTGGTCCAACAAGACGATAGACCTCTCTGTGGTCTAATTGAACCAAACATCCAAACATAATTAGTGTCACTATGTAGGATACTATACTGTAGCCTACATTTCTTTATCTGTGCGTGAATGACTTTTTGAAAAACAAAAAGGAACATACATCCAGTTGCCAATTTAAAACTAGCTCAAACGAATAGAGTTTAATACAGCAGTCTAATATTCAGTTTTTGTTGAAACTGTATTTGAGAGGAATTGATTCATATGGTCACTTTGGAGTCTGCAGTTTGTGGTGATGTTGAATTGCATTGCGTTATACAGACATGTGTTTGCATTATTTTGTCCAACCCATTTATATCAATGAGCGTAGGCTAAATAACAGAAACACTAGGGCTACACGATTTTGAAAAAAATATGATTTGCGATATTAGAGGGAATGATGATTCTTACATCAGTATTCTCATTTTCACTGAAAGACATATTAAAATGGTTATGGTGTGATTTTTGTGGGATCTGTACCAGACAAAGATGTTTTCTTAAGTCAGTAAAATATGATGTGTGGGCCAGAACATCTCTGCAGCACGACAATATTTATTTTAAAATGGTAATTAGACACACATTTCACCTTTAACAAATATTGCTATTTCAACAAATACAATGCAGATATAAAGACTGGAAGAAATTCTGCAAATGTATTTGGTGACCCTAATAAAATCTCCTGTGACCCACTTGTAGGTTGCGACCCAGTCTTTGGGAATAACAGCTGTACAGCACAAAAAACTCATTAAATGTTGTAAATGACTACTATAGACATCTATTCATTTATCACATTTAATTATTGCCGTTTAATTAACATTTATTTTAAGATAAATAACAAGTAGACCATCAATAACTATTAACAGTACTTAATGCATGTTGTTGAGCAATGAGTACTGTTAAAGTAAAATGTATGCCTTAGTTAACATACACAGTATTAGTTAGATTATTAATGACTAAGGTTGTAGCAAAATGTTAAATATAGATTTAAAAGACTAGTTCATTTGGGAGCAAATAAATATATTTCCAAAAATGTTGAAGTATTCCTTTTTAGATCAGATAACACTTTTTTTTTTTTTTTTTTTAATTCAGTTTGTGGCCTCAGACGTCTCTGATAGCGTCTCCCAGATGTTTGACCATCTGAGCAGGCTGCTGCTGAAATAACGCAGCAGCAGCAGTTCTCATGTGTGATGATGACATGCTGTAATCAAATAGCAGCTCATCATCATTTACCAGCATTATTACAACACACGGTTATGATCACTCACACTTAACTGGCATTAGTTTGGGTCATCATATCATAAAGTGGTCCTAAATTAGTCGGCTATAACGTTTCCAGTCACGCTGGCAGGGTGAAATGCCCTCAGGCTGCCGGCAGGCTGCCGGCAGGCTGCGGCCGAGCACCGAGCACATTGAACTGGGGTGATGTAATGCTCTGCTTTGATCAAATGGAGACTGATATGTGATCTGTTCACAAACACTGTTCTCCCTATGGGTCAGTACAGGGTCAGCCATCTGCTTTTTTTCTGTATTAATGTTATAGCACCCTCTAGCAATCTAAAATATATATTTTTATTTATTTGCAGTTTTCCAAAAGCCATCTGTCCAGTTTTTAACCTGCAAACTCAAGCTTTAGACACTTCATTCACAGGAGACAAATGGGTGAGGTGATAAATAATAACAGTAAAGTATCTGTCATCTAAATCAAAGGAAAGCTGGAAAAAAAGAGAATGATCTAATGTCCTTTCCAGATTATATTTGAACCAGGTCTTGTGCATGTGGGATGTTGTATTTATGTGAGACATTGACAGCTGGACTGTAAATAAGACAAAGATCAAAGCTATAAAACAAGTCTGACTTCAGCACAAAGAAGTGCAGTCTATTCAGATACTCTGCAGAGGGGGGAATCGATCCAAGATTACCAAAACAACTTTGCAAAACTGTTTCCAGTCTATTTCTCTGAGCTACAATGTGCAATGCACTCCTGCACCTCTTCACACAGGGATGTGTGTAAATGTGTTCACACATTCTTCCTCACACACATGCACACACACCTGTCTTTTGACTTTTAATAGAGTGGCGGTCAGCCTTAAATGTGAGCTGTCAGTGTCCAGGTGGTGGAGGCAGGGGATTGCCACCGTTCTTCCACCTAGAATATCCTCCCTGATGATTCCCCTTAAAGCTGCAATAGGCAACATTTTGACCTAAAGATTAACCTGTGCTGTCTTTTTCGGTCTAAATAATAACAACAGAAAGGAGCAGCCATCTCATATTAACTGGGGCTCCACAGATCCATCAAATCACCTCAATAAAAATCATATTTCAGATATTTCCACTGGTGGGAATCTTTTGACAACTGTGAAGCCTAAGTTTGGTGCAATCTGCAAACTGCAATGAACATTTTTTTCCTCAAAGGATAGGTTAATATTTTTTTGTAGAGAAGAGCAGGAATAATTACAACTAATATCTCTTTCAATATATGGGTATGGGAGTATTTTTTTAGTTAGACTTGCAAAAATGTTTGCTTTGGGATATAAGGTGGAAAGAGTACTATAGCACTCAAGGTACTTTAAAGACATTTTGCTCAAGTTAAAGTGCACTTGTGTTAAAATGTACTTAAGTAAAAGTAAAAATTAGGTTAGGTCATTTAAAATGTACTCTGAGTAAACGTTACTGCGTTGCATTTTAAAAGGGGGAGGGGGGGTAATGATAAATGATATTACTGATAGATTAAACAGTAGGCTACAAAATAGATTGCATGCCAATTTATACACAAGTGGAACAACATCAGCAACAAGACCCCTTCTGTCTAAACCAACTGACAGGCACTCTGCAGTCTGTGCATACAACTGAATACAACTGATTATCAATTATATATATAGAACAGCCTTCCTCAGTGTAGCCTTACAAGAATGAACCAGAAAAGAGAAAAAAATAAAGGCTACAATTAAACAAAGTAACAGTGGAATCAATAAAACATCTGCAAAGCAGACTACCATGTAAACAATAAAAGCTCCACAGGCTGCAGACACTAACACATCACATAACAGCAAAGGAGAGACTTCACAGTTTACATCATGGGTGTATTAAGAGAACAGTTTACATACCTAGAAGCACAAACGCAACGTTGCTAGGCGACGTGTTTATTGACGTTCTCATCTGCAGAGTTCAGCAGTGTGTTGTTGTACTCACCTGTCTGAACATCACCCGGTGAGTCTTCCTTGAGCACCATGAAGTACTAAACCAGGGGTCAGCAACATTTACTATCAAAAGAGCCATTTTAAGCAAAAAAAAAATAATCTGTCTGGAGCCACAAAACATTTGAGCATTGTGATGAAGGTAACACAGTTTATAGTCTAAGTTTATAGTAAATAAGTCTAATGCAGTGAGGGCCAAAGAGCAAATGTGCTACGGAGTATTAGGGCCACATTTAGGGGAAAAAACATCCGAGATTTACAGAATTAAGTTGTAATGTGATGAGAATAAAGTCATAACTTTGAGAAAAAGTCGTAATATTACGAAAATAAAGTCATAACTTTACGAGAAAAAGTCATAATATTAAGAAAATAAAGTCATAACTTTACAAGAAAAAAAGTCATATAACGAGAAAAAAGTCATAATTTCACGAGAAAAAAAAGTCGTAATATTACGAGAATAAAGTCATAACTTTACGAGAATATATGACTTTATTCTTGAAATCTCAGATATATTTTTTTGCCTCAATGTGGCCCTAATACTCCGTCGTACCAAAGACCTAAAACAATGATAAATACAAATTAAAATGTAAACAAAAAAACAGTTATTGATTTCCATTTTTATAAATCCACAAGGAGCCACTGGAGAGGAGCTGAAGAGCCTCATGTGGCTCCAGAGCCACAGGTTGCATAGAGACCCCTGACCTAAACAATCTGCTCCAGGTTCAACCTCTCTTCTCTTAATAGCATAATATAACCAGTCCACTGCAGTCTCTCTGGTCTCAGTGCGCTCTACTGATTCAACACGTTTTGAGCTTCAGATTAACAGAATGAAAACAGCAGAAAGTCCTCACACACCTCAGTAAAAGTTCCTCAGTGAACACAGAAGTCACATCGCGGTTGTGTCACTTAGCCTGCAAGCCAGGAGGTGCATTGACGCATTAATTTGCAACGGTTTTTTTTTTTTTAACCATACCGATAAAAACCACACCTCATGATTGTGCCTGAAGTGGCCCCGGCACCTGAACGCAACAGGTATCAGGTATTTCCGGGGTGTCATCACCACTGTGGACCGACACATGGAGCTGCAGGGCGCCTTCCTGTGGCCGCAGACACACCTGCAGCTTCTTCTCTGCTGCAGCTGCAGATTCATCTCCTTTCCTCTGCTCCACTCTCACATAAGTTTTATCAGGACTTTTTCATGTGACTTTTGTTTTTTACTCTGTAACAGATGTGCACTTTCATAGACTAAGCTACTGGAGTTACCCTGCACTATATTCATTTTTAACAGTCTCTTCTGCACTATATTCACTTTTTTTAATATCACAGCTGTTACCCTGCACTATATTCAGTTTTAACAGTTTTCTTCATCTCCTTGTATTTTTATATCTGGTATATTTTGTTGTACTTTGCACTACTAACTTCTTTACTGCCTTTTTACTAACATGTTTTGCACTATGGAACTGTGATGCTGGAAACTTCAATTTCCCTCGGGATCAATAAAGTTACTATCTATCTGTCTGTCTGTCTGTCTATCTATCTATCTATCTATCTATCTGTCTGTCTGTCTGTCTATCTATCTATCTATCTATCTGTCTGTCTGTCTGTCTATCTATCTATCTATCTATCTATCTATCTATCTAACGAGAGTAAATGTAATTTGTGACTTCCACCCTTTACCTACACGTGTGTCTTTCATCAGGAGAAGCTGGGTGACTGGATCTCAGAGCTTCAGGGGAGGTCAGAGAACATTGAGGACTTGGTGTCTGAGCTCGAACTGGCCTACAACTCTGTAGAGGTAAAACAAACTGTCTTCACATTTAATACTAAAATGTTGATGATACACTATTTAATTTGTGAATATATAATATCTCTGTTTTTAGGACCAGTTTGTGGAGAGTGAGGCAGCGATGCAGGCGCAGAATGAGGAGATGATGGCTCTGGTGATGGAGCAGTACAACAACATGTCTGTCAGCATGGAAGAGGAGAAGAAGGCCAAACTGGAGCAGCTGTATGACCAGATTGTCTCCTTCCAGGAGAGCATCGACTCTGCCAAGGCCACCTTGGAGCACACGGCCAGGGAGACTGAGACTGACGCACGGGTGAGTCCTGAGCTTTATTGATCAGTGGTATCATATTCGGCCGATTATCAGGGTTTAGGTCCAATTTCTGATAAATCCCTTTTCAATCTGTTCTCCCACTAGTCACCTGAAGACATCCATGCAAGGTAATGGGATTTCAGTGAATGGAGTTTTGAGCGAGTGTGGTCTAACAATACAGTTTGCTGCTTGACCTGCAGAGTTATAACCTAACCTCTGCTCAGTATATAGACATTTCTTTGCCACTAATTTGTGGTTGTGGCCAAAGACTAAATGCTGTGGTTGTGTGGTCAGTCTCAATGCAGCTCTGGACTCAGCCATGTCACTGGAGCTGGGTCCCAAGGGACTGCTGGTGTTCGAGGACTACGCCAAGGGCAACACGTCCAGCTCTCACGTCGCACAGCGCAAGGGGATCCCAGGTAGGTCTGATGTAAACACATCTCTGCAGATACACCTGACATCTATACATGAAGTCTTGTGCCATTTTGCATTAAATGTGAATCTTGTATGTCTCCTGGTTCTGTGCCTCAGTGCCTCAGAGGCCTACACTGCAGCCTCAGGAGCCAGGCTCAGCCACCAGCACCAGTGTCACTGTTTACTGGAAGGTCAACCCTGGAGATATCATAGACTGCTTCCAGGTCTACTGCATGGGGGATCCACAGGGAGGTAAACACTTTCAGGATGGGGTTTAAACTGGAAAATGGTGGCCAAAGTTCAAAGTGCTCTCTATGAACATAGTGCATGTGTTGTGGCTGCTGTTGTCCACAGCTGTGTCAGAGGAGTACCGTGTGACAGTGAAGGAGAGTTATTGTGTCCTGGAGGAGCTGGAGCCTGACAAGACCTACAAGGTGTGGGTGATGGCTGTCAACTATACCGGCTGCTCTCTGCCCAGCGAGAGACTCTCCTTCAGAACTGGTCAGTCTGCTCACTGGAGCTAAAGTTACCACAATACAGCAACTTTGATGACAGAAAGCATCATTATATTCTTTACTAATACTGTGAAGCGAGTTTAGATTGATCATTTGTGTTATTTTTTTTTTTAGAGTATCTACATTTTTGGTGGTCCAGAAAGACTTCCAAAGACAAAAGTTAATTTCAAGCTATTATTGACATCTTGTTCTCTTTGTGGCAGCTCCATCAGTGCCAGCGATTGACACGGAGCGCTGTACTGTCATGTGGGATTCAGCCACGCTGCGGTGGAGCTCAGCCAATCTGACTCCTGAACAGAGTTACACCCTGGAGTACTGTCGCAAGTATGAACTGGAGGGAGAGGGGCTCAGGTGAGCTGCACATTTCGATCTACATTGTAATATTCTATACACCAAGGTTTATTCTTTTAATGTCTATGTGTGCATGTATGTGTGTGTTTGTGATGTACTCCTATAGGTCCATCTCAGGAATCAGAAGCTGTGAACAGAGGGTCCTCCTGCAGCCCAATGAGAACTATCTGTTTTACATCAAAGCTGTGAATGAGTCTGGAGCCAGCGAACAGAGCGAGGCTGCTCTCATTTCCACTAAAGGTATAACAAAACACACACTTAAACTTGTGTTCGTACTGCTATTTGTATGTAACATTACACAATTATAAAAACAGTACACAGTTATTTTCTCTCACCTGTTACTGTTTTCAGGGACGAGGTTCCACCTGCTGAAAGCCTCAGCTCACCCTGCTCTGGAGCTGTCGCTGGACCAGACCACCCTGCACTACTCTCAGGAAGAACATGAAAACACACCATCCACAGACAAACAGTGAGTTTCAGTCAGCTCCTACCACTCAACCTTTTAAAGAATAATGTGTAAACCAGAGTTTGTGTGTCTTCTAGGTGTCCATCCATCCTGGGTGAGTTGTTGCCGGCACAGGGTCATTACTACTGGGAGACCCTTGTGTCAGGAAGCACAGCTTACAGGCTTGGAGTGGCGTACAGCACAGCCAATAGAAACATCTCACTGGGAGAAAACAGCCTGTCGTGGTGTTTGCAGTGTGTCCCTACACCATCAGGGTATGCATAAAGCATTTCATCCCATTTTACTGTACTTCCCATCTCTGTTCTGGTCCAAACCCTCCTGTCTTCACTCTCTGTCTGTCCAGCTGCAGGTTTCAGATGCTCCACAACGACGCTCAGTCCAGTGTGTTTGTGATTGAGATGCCTGAGCGAGTGGGTACTCTCCTGGATTACCAGCTCGGTCGTTTATCTTTCTACAATGCCCAAAGTGGTCAGTTGTTAGGCACTTTCTGCCAGCGCTTCACCCAGCCGTGCCACCCTGCTCTGGCCCTGGAGATGCCAGGCAGCCTGGAGGTCAGCATGGTGCTGGAGGCTCCGGAGTTTACCAAGGAAAGCTAGCTCTGCTATCTGCCTCACACACACTGAGGAGTTTACAGTTCACGTTGGACATATATTGATTTGAATGATCTTAGTGTGAAATGACCATTGTTGCATTATTGAGAAAGCTACAGATCTGACAGGACATAATATGTACTGATATCCCCCCCCTTTAAAGGCAGAAGACATACTGGGTCCCATTCTTCAATGGATTTGTGTGTTTTTATTGAGATTGAACTTAAACAATATAGTGCAAGTTTTCTCTGATTAACAGGAAATCTTAACATTAATCAAAATATCTTGTAAATACCTAAAACAGTGAGAGGCAGTGGAAATGAATGATGATGTGTGAAATGCAACTGGATTGAAATTTAGTGCCTTGAATTCTTTTTCACAAGTCAGTGTCTTGTATTTTGTTTTGGTCAAGGGAGTAAAAGTGAAATGTTGTGGATCATTTTGTAAATTTGACCACAACATATGCTGATGTGATTGTTTTGTACCGTAAATGTTCTTTGATTTACTCATGTTCAGTTTTCTCCTCTTTATTTAAACCCTTACTGATAGGTACCGTGACTACTGTCTGCATATTAAAGTGAAACACACATGGTATCATTACAAAGTTTAGGCTCCAAGAAACATACTGTGGCACTTTTGAACTGTATTTCATATTGTGAATTTGTGTAAATAACCTTTGTAAACAGATGTGATCTCTTCTATATTTTCCTTTCTTTGTCTTGTAAACTGATTTCAACATCTGAGCTGAATGAACATATTTTTCTATTGGCACAACTGGACTGATTGTTTGTTGTCAGCTCATTAGCTTTCTAACATACATTCACCACTAGAGGTCGTCATCACTCCATCAGCTCTAATATTGGCTCAAAATACATTTCTGCCACCAATCCTAACAACTTCTGCAGAATCTATCATGCACTTTGACGTCCAGATTGCTTCTGATGACTTGCAGCTACTGTAGATTTGGTAAAAGCTACATGGTTCTCCAGGGGACATGTCATTTCACAATTATTATGAAACTATTTTTCCAGGCAGTCGCACCTTTTCCCCCTCATCTCTGACATCTTTCCTCATTTCTGGGTAAACAGAGAGAGGAGGAGAGTGAAAGGAAGAAGAGGGGAGCGGGGCAAACACATGCAGACCATCAGGGAACAGCTGCTGGCTTCCATGTGATCTGTTGGACTGCTCTTTGAAAAGTCACAGCCTCATTTTACTGGGATTGGGACTGATAACACTCTTGGTTGGGAAATTCGAACAATTCTTTTATTGTATCTGAACTCTGGAAGGATCTTTATCTGTTACAGTGGAAAGTTAAGACTGGGGACTGTTTTTGTACCTCATCTCAACACCAGACTTCTTTGACACTGTGATTTATTCTTCAAACATATATTTTTCTAACTCAGAAAGATAGAAAACAGGACAACAATAGTGCGGCTAAATCATCGCAATCGAAAAGATGGAAACACAAGATTCTTTTTGACAACAGAACCAAATGTTCTATTTATTTCCCTTTACCACCCTTGTTAAACAGCCAGCCAAGAGAAGCCTCAGCAGGAGTCTCTCCATCACGTGACCGGTGACTTCCATAATATCTGATGTCAAGTATGCATCATCTCCTTTCAGCTGAAGGACTCAGTTTTTCCATGTCTAAGGCCAAAATAAAACAAAGAGCTCTCTATTCTCCCAACATCTAAACAACTGATCACACAATACACATGGTGGGTTATGGTGGAAGCGACTGTAATTACTACTGGAAAAACAAGTCAGCCAATACCACGCCTTGATGCATCAGCTTAGAAGATTGAGGAAACATCTACCTCCTTTAAAGCACAAAATACAACACAAACTTCTCTCATATAATTCCAATTAGGCTTCAGTTGACCGTTTATAGGCACATTTAGTGAAATGATATTAAGATTTTTATTTTGCTTAACAAAAAAGACAGCGGTCAGGGTTAAATTATCATATTTGTATTACAATAATATGATGACAGTTGTTACCAACCATCCAGAGAGAATGAGTGACAGTAACAGAAATGACAAAGATAATTCATGGCAATGTATCAAAATTATGAACTGTTTGGACAATTGTACAAAGACACCAGCAGTCATGAAGGCACACTGAACCCATATGGTCCTCACAAGCCTGTTTTGTTGTCCAACAACACACACACACACCAATGAATGCTTTTGTTTCAGGATATGGTGCTTTAAAGGGAATGTAACCATGAAGGGATTTTTTGGAAGTTGCAAGAGCCCAAGTAACTTTACAAAGTATTAATCATTTCAGACTGAGACACAGAGAAATCATGAAAGTAATCACATGGAGTAGTAGACACAGTTCAGCAATGTATAAGCTGTGAGGATATTAGGGAACATGACAGTAAGAAAAAACACAGTGGCAACTCATTTCAATGTCCAATGTCAGAAATTCAGACGGTGAAAATAAAGCCAAAAAAAGGCAGCTAATGAGACATTCCCAAATGGGACAGACACTTCAGTTTTAACAAGGTTGTTAAACAGGCACAGCAAATGACAACACGGCAGAAAAATCTAAACAAAATAAATGTTGGCTGTGGGAAAACCATGGCAACAAGAGCGAGTGGATTGTTAATGACACAGTATATCTGGCATAACATATAAGAAATTATAATTGAAAGACACACTGGTTTCTGATAGTCCTTGGGAAAACTCACACAAACACACATTAGTCCCACATGTTGTGGATGAATACGTTAATACAGTGTGTATAAATTACCTCAGTGTATCTAGCAAAGATTGTGAAGAAGCTGATCAGCCCTATTGGAGGAAACCACAAGTAAATTGCATTGATTTTAATCATGAAAATATTTACAACTATACAAGCTATACAAGGCAGAGAGCAAAGCAAAGTGATTGGTTATTCCTGGTCATGACTGCTTATATACTGTACATTACACTAATTTAAATGTCTTTAGAATTTACAGAACATTTGTACAGTGGATATGAGGAAGGACGTGAGCTCAGAGCGGTGCTAGAGGCTCTGAGGTCACCCGTGATAAAGCACTGATTTATAAACCGGAGTAACCTAAGATAACTAAACAAATCTTTCCATATAGTGCTCTAGCACAACACTACTATTTTAGTGATCAGTGCATCTTTAACTAAGTTCAATATCCTCATGACAGAGGTGAGAACATTTCTACATGTGTCCTATGGTGCATCAAATGTAGTGTGATGAAAAACGGAAAAGAAATTGAACAGAAATTAGATATTTCTTACAGAAAACAAAAGAAAGAAGAGGTTATGTGGTCAACTCAAAGGTCAAACCGTGACACTTCTTTTCCCTGCTGGACTTTTCATTTCCTTCGGCTTTCCTTTGAACTTACTTTCTGTGTCTTTCTCATCAAACACTACTTCATAGCATTCCATCCATAACCACATACATGCGCTCAACCTTTTTAAAAACCCTCACACATGCACTTTTCCTTCTCCTTCAGACCAACATCTTTCAAATCTATCATCATTATGTTTAAAATAGTCCCTTTTAATAATTATGTAGTCATACGTCCATTCATTTTTTAGGTTATTTTCCATTCAAACTATAGTTCGGCTTCAGATTCAGAACGGCACCTTTCATCTAGATGCTGTTCCTCCTCCATCGATCCATCAGGAATGGATTAGGGTGGATCAGGTTTGACAGGTCAGGGGTCAGGCAGGAGTAGAGCTCTTCTCACTGGCCAGACTGGATTTGGGGTCTGGTCTGTGGGGTTTGTGCTGAGGGCTGCTGCGAAGGTTGTCATCCATCTACAGTACAGGATGTCCAGTTTAGTTAGAGCACACATGCACAAGCAGAAAATAATATGACAATGATTCAGTTAGACACGCTATATATAGTACAGCTGAGTCTGTACCTGCCAAACGCAACCATGCACCCATGCAAAGAGACGATAAAAGGAAAGCAGAAGCACCTTCTCTATCAAGTTGGACTCTTTGTTTACAAGCTGGGTTAGTTTCTGGAGGTTGGCATCCATTGTTTCCTGAACAGGTGGGGGAGGACCTGGAAAGAAATGATGTAAGGTGACACCCACAGAAGAAGACAGCAGAGAGGAAAAGTGTTAAGCCGATGAGCAGCACCCAGAAATAGAGCAGATAAAAAGAGCAAGCATGCAGTGAAATAGATATGAGAAGAAAGAAAATGCTGATGATTAGTTAGGTTAGTTGTTTTGTGTGCTTGTGTGTTGTAATGTATGTAAAGTAAAACTTGTGTGTGGATTTCACCAAGCAGAAGCCCCAAGAGTGTGAGTATTTCCAGTGTGTGCAGCGATCTTACAAGGGTGGTCCGTGCTGAAGTAGATTGCGAGGATGCTGTCACAGAAGCTTGTGAGGTTATCCAGCTGTCTGAGGTGGCTCTGCAGAGGGCTACTGGGGAGACTGGCTTTGTAAATTGGAGCCACAAAACCAAACACAAAGGCGTCCAGACTGGTCGGCCTACAAACACAAACACAAAGACCAGCGATTTGATACATCAAAAGTATTATTACTCATAGTTGTCAGTGTTTTATAAATACAATTAATAGTTTTTTCTGAATGAACACTGGAAAGCATGACTTCTACGTCCGATTAAGACAATATTTACATCCAAATTTTTCAGACTTTTTCATCTTTTCTGTTTTCCAGTAGCTTTGCACCTGCATGTGATGTACATATATGGTCCTTCAAATGACATTTAAGAACTCACGAGTCGCCAAAAAAGTAGTTTGCGGTTCCCAGTCTGTAGGAGAGGAGATTCAGGCACTCTTTAGCATCACTGTAGATCTGAGGAAGACAGTGAGAGAGATGTACAGTTACACAGAGTTGACTCACAACATGTGACCGATGAATCATGTCAATATTTACCTTTCCCTCCACCTCAGTGATTCTGTGTAGCGGCGCCTCTCCTTTGGTTAGAAGAATGCGGGAGAGGGCAATGTTGGCTTGGCGACTAGGGACTAGAAAGTTAAGAGGGAATGGCGAGCGTGAAGCAAACCATGGCCGTGTCAGATTGGCGTAGTTTTCTGCATCCACCCAGAAAGTGTGCAACTGTGGGACACAAAGCATCACTCTAAATATTAACAGGGCTCACAGATTAGTTCTTGTCAGGGAACAAGCAGAGGAGAGATAGTGTTACCAGAGCTGGTCGTAGTTTCTCTTCAAGCAGGGCAATGTATGCCATGGTGTCTGCTCCTTGTCTGGCTGTCAGCTCAAAGTCGGCATTAAACCTCTGGAAAAAAGAAAAAAAATCACAAATATTACAGTGGAGTTACCAAATCTGCTAAACGGGTTTGGGGACACAACGACCAGGTGGTGGAAAGTGAGCAGCCTTGGCATCATTCTTACCTGTTTCCTCAGGAAGTTGAGAATGTGTGCCGGTTCTTGAACTGCAGAGTCTCCACACAGCAACTCTGGGACTGTCGCTGCAGTTTGAATGACAGAGGTTAAGTTATTGAAGAGTGGTGTTGAATCTGCATTAACATGTTATTAAGGTTTTGTAATTAACTATGTATTGTGTACCTATAACTTACATAAATCCACTCCATTTTGGAGCCCAATCAGATGCATAAAAACATTAAAACCATGAATGTGTTTTTCAACTTTTTCTGGCACATTTTTGGGTCCACAAAATTTCCGTGACTGTGGCAATTAGTGTTAGTTGTCATATTACTTTAAATATGCATACTGGTGTAGTGTAGTGTTATTTTCAAGAGCATGAAGGAAGCTCCAAATGGATTATTCATCTTCTATGGATATAGAGTATTTTCCAAACTAAAATGTGTTCTATTTCAAAAATGTTCCTATATCAGTCATAAAAATTCTCTGTTGTCTACATATGTATATTCCCCATGTGGTGTCTGGACCGCAATGTTATGTAATTCTGGTTTATATGAAGCTGCAGCCCACCTGTTAGAGTTTTCCATGTCCAGTCTATAGGAGAAACTGTGACTTTTGCCCCAGAAAACTTGGCGTATGCCTGAAAGAAAACCCACACTTTAATCAGAAAAATGATAAAAAAGAGAGCCAACCTTTAGTGCGTTTATGATATAATATAAAAATCTGTCAAAGATATATGCTGCTACTATCCAAATGTAAAAGCACTTCGGCATATCTCTCAGTTGAAAACTTTCTGAGCTGTACGTAGCCCAAATGCATGACTGCTGAGTTTTGTACGATATCAATCTTGTAATGCTGCTGGATGCTAACTGCAATCAAAGTACCCTCAGTAGGGATTTGGCACTGACTCTAAATGATTTAACACAAGGGAAACAGCTTCATTTACAGAGAGAGGAAAAACAAGCAAAACCACATGCTGGAAAAATAAAAAAAACGCACCAAAATGAAGACAAAAATATGTAAAACTAAAATCACTTGGGGCTGCAACTAACAATTATTTTCATTATTGAAAACTATTGCAAATTTTTGGACTCCAAAGTGACTTCAAATGTCTTATTTTGTCCGACTAACAGCCCAACACCCAAAAAATATCCAGTTTACAATTATATAAAATAGAGAAAAACAGCAAATCATCACACTAACAGGAGCTGCTAGGACCAGAGAATACTTGGTACGAAAAATAATTGAAAAAATAAACAAGTTAATTTCTTTCGATAGACTAATCGATTAATCATTTCAGCACTCTAACCAATGTTACCTTATCTGCTACCTGAAAAAATGTGATTGTTCATATGATTTATTTTTCTTGTTCCTATTTTCTAAAATGTATTAAAGGTCCCATATTGTAAAAAGTGAGATTTTCAGGTCTTTTACATTATAAAGCAGGTTTAAGTGCGTTACAAATACTGTTAAACTATCAAAACGCTCAATATATACGGAGAAACACACACAGCCAGTATTCAGAAATTGTGCTTTTGAAACAAGCCGTTAGGATTTTTTGTCCATTTGTGATGTCACAAATATACAATATTTAGACCATTACACGGTTTTAAACATAAACATTCTAAATGTTTCCCAGTTTATTTCCTGTTGCAGTGTATGTAAATAACATCAGCTGACAGGAAATAAACATGAACCCAAACTGTTGCCTAGCAACGCAATTCCGTTGCAATTCCGTTGAAATGCAATAAAACGGAGCGTTTCAGACAGAGGGTAAATACAGGTATATTCAGACAGACACCATGAGGAAAATAAAGTTGTTTTTAAACATTACAGCATGTAAACATGTTCTAGTAGAAACACAAAATACAAGTAAGAACATGAAAATGAGCACAATATGGGACCTTTAATGGTCACACACTGAAAACACCAGGTACAATAAGGAAATAAGTATCTAAATAACTATCCCTGACAAAACACGTTTATACATATATTAGACTGCGGTCAATAAACCAACACAAACCAAAACAAAAGGCATTGGTATCACTAACTAATAAGTGCTAATAAGGGTGACATGTCATCTTGGACAGATCATTAGTCAAAGTGTCACCTTGTGGTAGGAGTTGTAACTGCACGGATTCACTGAGACAACATGATAAACAGCCAACAAACAGCTCAATGTTAGTTTTCTGACATGGTTAGTACTATATCTGTAGTAATAACTAGCTCTGGGAAGAGAGAGAGGAATATAAACACATACATTAAAATCAACCAGCTCAACAAGCTGACCTTGAAGGACCACATTGTTTATATCAATGAGAGTGACTTCTGACAGCCAGACACACACGAAGCACAGACCAGCAGTCATCAGTTAATGAAGCAGCTGGGCATAAACATAAAGCTCAACTAGAGATGTTATTATTATCTTCAATCCTGCACAACGAGATGAGCAGCTAGCAGCCTGCTGCAGCAGTTAGCATGGGAGCTAACCAGAGACACAGAGAGAAAGACGCACAGAAAGCAGGAGAAGAGACATTTCCTCTTAAAGGTAGGGCTAGATATGTAAGTATAAGTAGAGGATAATGTTACCAGGACGATGAGAGACTCAGTGTGGACTGAAGGTAAACCCCAGTCTGCTCCCCAGCAGCTCAGCTCCATGGCAGCAGCCATGTTGTTGCTACATGGAAGGAGCTGGTGACGTCACGAGGGACCTGTCATCATCAGCAGAGGTGAAGAGATCAATATATCAGCGCGTGTCACAGCCTGAGAGACAACAACAACAACAACACAGAGTATAGCTGTAACTCACACTCTGCATTTATTTACTCCTCTACTTCATGGTGGTTTGATATTGCAATATATTGTTATTAATTGTTTTTATTTGTTTGTTTGTTTTCATTTCATTTCAAAATGTATTTTGAACACGTAGAATACAAAAAAAGAAAAAGAAAAAATAAAGAAAAAGAATGATCATACCAACAAGTGGACAGTCAGAAATAAGTATTATTTACATAAAATGAAAAGCGTAAGAAAAAATAATTTGTCAACACTTCATGCCTCGATTTACATATTCGAAAAGGATTGAGAAGTAGTATAAATTTATTTAATCCCACCCCTTCTCCATAAGTCAATTATTAATTATTAACCAGCCTCCTTACTGAACCATACATATACTCTAATTAAATCATCCTAAATTTGTCTAACTATAATTATTATTATTTATAATTATTCTAACTATAATTATTACCTTTAATCTGTGTCATACAGAAATATAAATTAATTACTGATATAATTATCTTTATCAAAATATAAATTTGTTATCAATCCAGAATACCAATTCATTACTTATAATATAACTTAGTCACAATTAAGTTTTTATTGACACAACAAACATTAATTACTTCTTTATTGTTTTCTTCCATTTACATGCATGTTCTTTTTAAATATCTATGTATTGTAATTTGCTTAATGAATTGTATATATATATATATATATATATATATATATATATATATATATATATTTTTGTTTTTATTTTGTTCATTTTTTATTTTGATTTATTATTGAATTGACGCTTTGGCAATATTGCTCACCTGACAGTCATGCCACTAAAGCAAATTTAATTGAATTGAATTGAAAAATGTAATAGATACTACACGCATAAGGCAAGGCAAGGCAAGGCAGCTTTATTTGTATAGCACATTTCAGCAACAGGGCAATTCAAAGTGCTTTACATAAACATTCAAGAACATTAAGACATAATTAAAACAGTTATAAAAACGTTAAAGATTAGAAAATAAAAACAAGCTAAAAATAAAAGCTAGGATAGAAGCTAAAATAGAATATAACACACAAGAGTGAAAGTTATAAGATAATTATTGGGTTTAATAAAAGGCAGCAGCAAACGATGCTTTGATTTAAAAGAACTCAGAGTTGGAGTTGGTCCTGCAGTTTTCTGGGAACTTGTTCCAGACATTTGGTGCATAAAAACTGAACCAAACCATTTAGTGCTTTGTAAACCAGCAGCAGTATTTTGAAATAAATTCTCTGAGAGACAGGGAGCCAGTGTAGAGACCTCAGAAATGGACTGATATGGTCCACTTTCTTGGTCTTGGCATAAGAATGATAATGGGACATATATTGTGGATATTAATGTATTTTGAAGATTTTTTGAGGATTCAGTCCCTGACTCATTATGTCATTCAACTATAATGGTTCATTCCCAGTAAAAACTTTACTTCGGTAATTTAAAACTTTACATTGGTACGTAATGGTGAGGTACTCATGAAGGAATCAAGCCATCCTAGCTACAACTCAGCATGATGCACTTTTATGAGAGGTGGCACAAAAGTAGTAAACATAATGAGAAAGAAAACAGCATGGATGAGAACATGTAACGACATCAATGAGAAATCCACAGTGTTTCGAAAAAGGGGAAATTTGAACCACAAATCCATGACAACTGGGCCCCACCATCTGCTGAGAAAGATGTGTGATTTGATCGAAAGCTCCAGAGCACTTAGCCTACTAATGGACCTTGTGGTGAGACCGTATTGCCAAACCAAAGTCAAGAATGGACTCTCAATCTCAAATTTATTTATTACTTTTATTGGGAAATTTAGCCCCTGATTCAGAATGTAATCGTTAATATGGCCAGTGTGCATAAAGAATAGAAACTGACCCTTACACACTGGTTCATTAATATAAATCTAATATTAATCAAGTCCATTTTTGTTTATGTAACCCAAAATCACAAATTTGTCTCAGAGGGCAAGAGACCAAGAGAGGGCAGGTGACCTTTTCATCTGCTATTTTGATTTTCATGTCAAAAAATGTCAAATAGTAAATTTCAATTTTATGCCATTTTACTTATTTTCAGCAACAATAGCTTGACGTCTGATAGTCAGACTGTTGAAGGCTGCCAGGTGTTTGGTCGGAGACCAGACAGCCAGACACAAACGGATGCGCGGTGATAATGCTCTGAGGGATGGTAAATGTCTCTCTTTGGCTCGGACCAGCTGAGATGTTGAAATGTACTTGAGGTTTGTAGAAAAATCTTTAAGACGAGTACCAGACATCTATCATGAAATGTTTCCAGGGTCCCATAGTCCTTCCATTCCCACATTCTCCAACAAATGAGATTTAGAAAAGGTTTACAGAGGCATGTAGAACAAGTTAGATTAAATTAAATTAAAATGAAAAACATCTGGTATACAGTTATGCAATTTAACCAGCTTACTGGAGATGAGGAGATCAAATCCACCTCTATGACACAGGTACATGATGTTTGTGAAAAACAATGGCCAGCTGGAAGCAAGTTTTCCCCCTTTAAGACCCAGGCACAATCCATTTCATTTTCTAGAGTTGGCTGACTGTGTACAGGTTGATTTAGAGAACTTTTTATATTATATTACAACCCAAAAGACATAAAGACTCAAGGAATAAAAGTTTTATTTTGACTCCAAAAAAAATAGGATCATAAATACATAAAATGCTCACATTTAGCTCATGCAGTATAAGTATTACATTTTAAAACAAACTGCTTTCCAGATTAAATAAACCCATTTAAGCCCCCCCCCTGTATGACATACAGCACATATATCAAGTAGCACTGGGCCCATTCATAAACAGATGAGTGCAAAATAAAAGAAATAAGTTCATATATGATTAAGTAAGATGTGGATAAGATAAATAAGCTCATATAAAGCAGGTGGAATTTAAGTAAAGGAAATAACCACATATATAAACAAATAAGATGCAAATATAAGAGGTGATCTCTCAAGTATAAGTAATGCAGAACTCTGACAGTCTCTTTTCTTTTAGAATAAAATACTATGTATAATGCCTTATTTATTGTTTTAAATATTTCTAACATGAAATAATATTTCAGTTTTTACACACAGGGACAACATACTGTATAATTTATCATTTGATGGAACTATAGTAGCAAGGGGACACTCCCTCAGACTATTAAAATAGTCCCTACACTGTGCAACTTTCGCAACAGTAGAGTGCAAGGACACTCCCCTTTGCTTTAAAAGCTGTGCTGTGTCCATAAAACCATCTCACCTCTGCTGAGATTTTGCTTCAACTGCTGGATTTTTCCACCATTCTGTGTTAAAATAGGTGATAAATCTGCGATACTCTTACTGATCCACAAGTGGAAACTTCAGGAACACAGCTTCTGAGTGATGGATGTGTGGGCCAGAGCAGCGGCTCTGTCTCTGGTGCTGCAACAGCTGGTGCTCACTGTCACAGCTCAAGGCATTAGTAAGTACTCTTCTTCACCATCCATGCCCTTCTGGAAAACATATTTGTGTCTGTAGATCAGCACATTTCCATTTCAAGCGGCTTTTTTGTTCCAGTTATGTATTCCTAACAATCTGTTGTCTGGTCTTACAACTTCTAATCTGCAGTAAGCCCTCAAATAACAAGGGTAACTCTGCTAATTTGTTTGGCTTTTTTTGTGGTTAATAGAATTTGACGTCCGGGATCAAGTAACAGTCTGACCTAAATAAGTAAATCAGATGGTAAAACAACACTAAATGCCATCTGAGAAAGTGTACGTGCAAACCTTTGATTTGCCTGGAATCTACACGCAAATGTTTCCGTGCAATATCCTGTCACTTTGTATTATTCTTGAATTCAGCCAAAGGCAGTGTGCAAGTGTTTCTGTGTGTATGTGTGTAGGTGTCCGTGCATGTGAGTGTGAGTGTGAGGCAGTGGATTTGTTCCAGTGGAAAGAGTTTACTGCTGCTCCTTTCTGCAACTCCAGTCTACCACTCTATAAAACACAGCAGGACACTAACATGAACGTGCACTTACACACGCACACACACAGGTACAGTGTCACACATAATAAAGTGCAATAGTGCACTGACTCAGCAGTAGCAATCTACACTGCGAGCCATTGCCATCAAGACACACACTCAGACATCTCTCCATTAATAGAGTGTTACGACCCGGCCTAGGGGAAACCCTGGCGCAACATCAATAATGAGGCTCCCCTCTCACAAGCTCCCAAAGACAACCAGCAACGAGGAATTTTCAGCCCTTTAAAAAGTTTATTTAACTCATCTTCAGGGTAGGCTATAGCAAAATATTACACAAAACACAGCTCCATAACCTAAACTTACCTACTTAAAAGAAAGGACACAAAAGATAAATGCTAACCTAACTCCTACTGAAAAACAGGAGAAAAAAGGGTTAAACAAAAGGCTGCCTACCAATACCGAACCTGGGCTGTATATTTGTTTGCACATTTCATTTTTACAATTCGCTGTTTTTTCTGGCTGGCAGTTGATAAAGGAGAGCCCGCTGAGACTTGAGAGAACCCAGCCTTTTGAATCACTGTCTTGAGGCTGGAACCAATCAGCCCTCTGGATCAATCTACACACCTACACCAAATCAGCCACCTTGCCAAGCTTACCTGCAGCTCATCACGCACACTCACACATCACAGAGAGAGAGAGAGAACAAAAGGATCCAGCACGGAGCACATTACAGCACATACTGTACACAGAATACAGAAATAAATGTTCATACGACATCGAGGTCGTAAAACCTCCCTCTTTAAAGATCAAACATTTCTCCCCTAAAAGAAATGTTTGATTCACGGGTCACCAGAACGTGAAAGGGCACCAGCCATAACATCATCCTTTCCTCTCTTGTGCCGAACCTCACCCAACTCAGCACCACTTACTGTGTACCAGACTGAGTGCTCCTAAGCTTCTTGCACACTATTGACTGACCACTATACTGTATGTTTCCCTCACTGTGTGTGTTAAACTGTTCCTTTTCTCTGAACTGTTTTTTGTCCCAGTTATGGTACAATGCGTCTACAGCAGTGTGATTCAGGTGTTTAACAGTCCTCTCCTTTGTTAGTCTATGACCTGCTGGTGTCTCCGGACTGCCTGCCAGACTTGCTCCAAGGCAGCCTGAAGAACAAAGGGCGAGATGAGGCCTTCATCCTCTCCTCCTTCAGACTCCACAGCAAGGCCCCCACCTCTCTCTACAGTATCATCAACCCCAAAGACAACACCAAGTACCTGGAGGTCAGCATGCAGGCCAAGCTGAGCAAGGGTGAATTATTCTACTAACACATATAACGGTGTTTTAAACAGACTACATTGTCAGCTATCTGTTTTAACTTGTGTTCTCTTGCTGCCTCTCTGTTTTGCATTCTCTCCATTTCTAGTGACCGTTCGTTACCAGAAGACTGACGGCAGATTTGTCACCACCAGTTTCAACCACCCTTCCCTGTCAGATGGCCGAGATCACCATGTGATGCTACATGCCAGCGGTCTACAGGGCGGTCCGCCTCGCCTCAACATCTATGTAGACTGCAGACTGGCACACACTTTGGAGGATCTGCCGGCTGCGTTTGGGTCACTTCCCCCCGGTTCCAACAAGGTGGCACTAAGGACCCTACAGTCAAGTGGACAGGTGAATAAGACATAATAACAATTGACAGCAGAGATATGCTGCATAGAAAAGTAGTCAATATTACAGAGTAAATATGAATACTGTTTGAGCAGTGCAATAACTTGATAGACATATGCCACATGCATTTCATTCCGAGTTATCTCTGTCTTTTATTCCTGTGTAAGGATGAACTGACAGACTTGAAGCTGGTGATAGAGGACACCATAGACAATGTGGCAACTCTGCAGGACTGCAGTGTGGATCAGCGTGAATCTCTGCAGCTGCTGAGTGAGAACAGATTGCAACTGACTGTCTGACTTCACCTCATCATTTGAACTTTAACCTTGTGTTGTGTATCTAATTCAGATTTGTGAAATCCACTCAGGTATCCAGGGAGGCAGGACGGAACGCGACCAGGCCACCATACAGGAGCTGAAGAGCATGTTATCTGAGATGAAGGAGCTGCTCCACAAGCAGGTAACCTGCTCTGTGTCCCAGTCTTGTGTGTCTCACACGGGTAACTCCTGATGGGAAGGGAAAACACAACATTTAAAAATTGTTCAAGATGATTTGGGAAAAAAAAATAAAAGTATTTCAACTCAGCTACAATAAAGTTCCAATAACAGTCCAATAATTTGACCATGTTGTTTGCCAGCTTTATGGTTGCGTTTTTTAGAAACCAGGTTGATGCTGAAATGAAATGAAATGGAAAAAGTGGAGGAATGTGGGCTGATTCACAACCATTTTGAATTTCCTTTTTCTTCAGGATAAGATTGGTTTTGCAATAAAAATCAGCAAAATTGTTATGAAAAGTGAGAATCCAGACTGTGAGGACCTGCTGGCGCTCTCTGGTTTCAAGACTTTATGTAACCTCGGCAACAGACAGCTGAGTAAAAACGAAATTCACCCCAGCAGCAGACAGAAGTGGATGATTTCAGATGCTCATTTAAAGCAGAGGATTTGTTAAGAGATAAAGCATCAAACAGGGAGCCGGAGGCAATAAAGTGCTTGTTATATACTGTAGTTCAGCATCTCAGACTTGTCAGACACACCAAGAGAATCCTTTATAATAAGGAAACAGATCACAGGAGCTTGCCTTAGCAGACACACATTTTATAGCTTGTCTCATTCAGATTCTCAATAGTTATTGAAACATAAGATTCCTGACTAACAGTTTCTTTCTGGTTAAGATTAAGGAGACAACTTTTCTGAGGAATACCATCGCAGAGTGTCTTGCCTGTGGTAAGCAGCACTAAAACTAGGATCATTTATACAGTTTTTAGACTCTGCTGTCTTAGTCACATTTCAACAAGGTGCTTTCATATCTGTCTATGTGTGCCCACAGGTCTCGGGGGCGATCCAACCAACACAGGTCCAGCTCCAAGTCCTGCCCAGTTCGTCATGCAGCCTCAGCCTCTGACTCAGTGCTCACCTGGGACCTGTTTCAGACAGAACATGTGCATCCGTTCAGAGTCAGGGGGTTTCAAGTGTGCCCCCTGTCCTGATGGATATACAGGAGACGGGGTGCGCTGTGACGACGTAGATGAGGTATATGTTTCTTGGTGTGTCTCTGCAATCAGTAAAAGTAGCACTAGTTATCATTTGACTGTGTTTTTTTGTGTGTTTTAGTGCCAGTTTAACCCATGTCACCCTGGTGTCCGGTGCGTGAACACTGCTCCTGGTTTTCGCTGTGAGAAATGCCCTCTGGGATTCAGCGGGCCAGAGCTAACTGGAGTGGGAGTGTCCTATGCTAAGTCCCACAAACAGGTACAACAAACAAAACTGCTACACTGTGTATAAAACATTAATTCTGTTTGATTCATCAGTGCCTGTTGGCAGAATATGAGTCTTCTTCCATCTGTTCTTTCCAGGTGTGTGACGATATAGATGAGTGTCTGGGCCCACCTGAGAATGGAGGCTGCACTGCCAACTCGCACTGCTACAACACTTTAGTAAGACCGCTGGAGCTGCTGTATGGTTATTATCACACTCTCTCATAGCAGCAGGCCCTGGTGTTTGACTCAGTGTTGTCCTCACCAGGGGTCCTTCCGCTGTGGAGAGTGTAAAACTGACTTCTCAGGTGACCAGGTGAGCGGCTGCCATGGCACCAGGTTCTGCCCCAACGGTCAACCCAGCCCCTGTGACGCCAATGCCCAGTGTGTCGTGGAGAGAGACGGCAGCATCAGCTGTGTGGTAAGAGTTTAAGAAATACTGACGTCCTATTACGTACCCCTGGATCATCAATGTGAATCACTAACTGTTTTACATTGTGTATATAAAACATCATGACAGGCCTTTTTCTTCTTGTATGTGTGTGTTAGTGTGGTGTTGGTTGGGCAGGTAATGGCTATGTGTGTGGAAAGGACACAGATATTGACGGATATCCTGACTATAAGCTCGAGTGCAGAGACACCAACTGTAAGCAGGTACTCATTTCTACAACTACTACTCTCTTTTGCATTGAATCCATGCTAGTATTAAGAATTAACGTGGTGTCTTTTGCTGCGTCGTTTCCAGGATAACTGTGTGTTTGTGCCAAACTCTGGCCAAGAGGATGCAGACAGGGACGGGATGGGTGACTCCTGTGACGATGATGCAGACAATGATGGCATTATTAACATAGATGTAGGTAACTTAGTTCCACAGGACCGGCATATAATGTGCTCTCACAGATTTTGGTTGGCTCTAACATGTTTATGAACTTGAGCCCATGCACTATACAGTAAACCTCTATATTTTCCTGTCCTAGGACAACTGCTGGGTCGTTCCTAACGTGGACCAAAGGAACAGCGATAAGGATCTCCTTGGCGATGCCTGTGACAACTGCAGAAAACTCGACAACCCCTCACAGAGGGACACCGATGGGGACGGGAAGGGAGATGAATGTGATGATGATATGGATGGAGACGGTAGGTTTGTTTGTTGTCAACTCATTATTATAGTCACATATAGTGTTGTGATTGCTGTACATCATGAGGGGCAATGTTTGTAAATGGTCACTGAAAAGGTTAGATGGTCATTACTGCGAGAGGTGTTAGTAACTGGACCATTACTGCTTTTATTGCATCAGTTAGATGTAACACATTGTGAAACCAAATGGCTGATAATCACATTTAACAACTAGCGTTTCTGTGAGGGCTATCCAAACCACAGGCTGTCTGGACCAGACTGTCTTTACAACCCTGGTGTTGGTGGAAAGTGTGTTGCTTTCACTGGACTGGCAGCACTTTATCTGTTCAAAACATCCCCTGGTATTTTTTGTGTCTGTTTCCAATTCACATTCTCTACCAGTGAGGTGAGGTTGCATTCAGGGAAACTACTCAAGCCTCATTAACAAAAAAACTTCAAAACACCAGTAGAAAATTAGATGTTAAAATGTTCCAACTGGAATCCTAAGTGTCGTCTCACATACTTCTCTTGATTGTCCTTTTAGAGCGCCTCTCATTTGTTCCATTGGAAACACAGTTTTAACTTCTTGCCCTTGTGCTTGTTGGCATGTTTACCTTTATATGCTTACGCATGTTGCATGTTACGCTCTGTTTGTTGGCCCGTTCATTCGTTTTGGGCCGAGCTCCAACCTCTTGATCATTTGGTTATGCCTTTAACTCCAAGGCTGGATTGCTAAGCGCTTGGTCATGTCTGTCTCCTCTCTCAAAGCATTTTTCCACGGTAAGCCTCAGCCAGGCACTGAAGGCCACTGGAAACTATTTCACCTTCAACAAACACTGCCATCTGGTGATGCCTTCGACAGACCGTGTCTGTACGCTGCGTTCTGTCATGCTTTTTTACATTTTCCTGTCAACGTTTTAACACATGACCCAGGAATAAAAGTGCTGAGATGTTTATGTCCGCAGGCTTTAAGAATATCCTTGACAACTGCCAGCGAGTCCCCAACGCAGACCAGAGAGACAGAGACAACGACGGGGTGGGAGATGCCTGTGACAGCTGTCCTGATATGGCCAACCCTAACCAGGTGACAAACCAAACAGCTACCTGAAGAAGATTCATCTGCTGCCACAACTCTAACCAACAGTGTTTGTTTTGTCTACCTGCAGTTTGACTCAGATGATGACCTTGTGGGAGATACCTGTGACAACAACATAGACAGGTAGAGCCTACTGTCATGACCTGTGGTATGAATGTATATAAAGATGTGTGTAAAAGTTTGTTTAACCTGCCCTACCTCCTCTTTGTCAGTGATGGCGATGGCCACCAGAACTCAAAAGACAACTGTCCCACAATCATCAACTCCTCTCAGCTGGACACTGACAAGGATGGAATGGTTTTAATCTCCTCCTTCATACTTTAATCTATTTCATGCATCATGTTTCATTAATTCTTCTCATGCATGCTGACACATAGACGGCTCTGTGTTTACACTACCCCAAATGGGCTATTTTATCTTGATAGGGAGATGAATGTGACGATGACGACGATAACGACGGTGTAGTGGACGATGATGACAACTGCAGACTAGTGCCCAACCCAGACCAACAGGACTCAGATGGTTAGTGTCACCTCATGTTTGTTCCTGGGTGCGTACATGCATGTGTGTTCAGTATGTGTTTCTGCGATGTGGTTCCCAAGCTGTGTCCTTGTATTTCAGATAACGGAGTCGGAGATGCATGTGAAGGAGATTTTGACAAAGACAACGTCATTGACACAATCGACCACTGCCCGGAGAACGCTGAGGTCACCCTGACCGACTTCAGAGCCTATCAGACCGTAGTGCTGGATCCAGAGGGGGACTCTCAGATTGACCCCAACTGGGTGGTCCTCAATCAGGTCAACAATAGTCAAGACCCCCCTTTAATACCTAGCCTCCGTTACAGTGTATTACAATTTAATTTTCAACAACAACACATCTAATAAGTCCCATAATAGTACAAATAAAGTGAAGCTCATCTCTTTTGACCTGACAGGGCATGGAGATAGTTCAGACCATGAACTCTGACCCTGGCCTTGCTGTAGGTAAGCACAGAATACCTTCATACTGTCTCTGTTTTACATAACAATAGAATATTTCCCATCTTCTTTAGCCTTTGCCTAATATGTTGTGTCTTTCTTCTCCACTGTCCACATCTGCAGGGTACAAAGCATTCAGTGGGGTTGACTTTGAGGGAACATTCCACGTGAACACTGTGACAGATGACGACTATACCGGCTTCATCTTCGGCTACCAGGATTCCTCCTCCTTCTATGTGGTGATGTGGAAACAGACAGAACAAACCTACTGGCAGGCTGCACCCTTCAGAGCCGTCGCTGAGCCAGGAATACAACTCAAGGTAAACGGCTGCATTTCTGTATACACACACCGATGGCAGCGAGCTACCGTGCAAGATGCTGGCCTGAGTGACTGTCAGGGGAAATTTGGGGTTCAATGTCTTGCCCAAAGACACTTGGACACTTTGACAGGTTGACAGGATGATGTGGAGATTGGACCCTCTGAGTTACATCTGGTGTGTTTACTTCCATCATCTGTTGTTTTTCCCTCTCTGATGCTATCTGGCTCTTTATCATTACTAGGCTGTGAAGTCAAAGACGGGCCCTGGTGAGTATCTGAGGAACTCCCTCTGGCACACAGGAGACACCAAAGATCAGGTGCGTCTCCTGTGGAAGGACCCCAGGGACGTTGGTTGGAAGGACAAGGTCTCCTACCGCTGGTTCCTCCAGCACAGACCACAGGTTGGATACATCAGGTAAAAACATCAGGACACACACCAAACACTCAGAGACACACTCACACTGTGTGATCTGACTTAACTAGTTTCTCCTCATTTGTGAACCAGGGCTCGCTTCTTTGAGGGTTCGCAACTGGTGGCGGACACAGAGGTAATAATTGACACCAGTATGAGAGGCGGAAGACTGGGTGTGTTCTGCTTCTCTCAGGAAAACATCATCTGGTCCAATCTGAAGTACCGCTGCAACGGTGAGTGTCTGTAAATTAAAGACAATCCAGGCAGCTACATGAACTCTAAGTTTGTTTATTTTTCTTTCTCATCCCCACAGACACTATTCCTGCTGACTACGAGGAGCTCAATGCCCACAACACAGAGTGAAGCGAGAGAAGGAGAGCGATCCATCAAGGAAACAACTTGACCCCTGCTGAAAATGTGGATGAAAGGAGCAGAGATGTGTTGTTGAGAACAAAAAGGTAGAGGAGAACACGAATTAGAGGAAAAAAGATAAATGTGAGAGGGAACATGATGGACAGTTTCGGGGAAAGACTTTGGTGATGGTATTTTAACTTTGTCATTTGAGTGAGAGGGTCTTAAGAAAGCATAACATTGGGCATTGTATACTTTAATTGTTTATAACTGAAGCCAGTACATCTTGTATAAATCAGCAGGTTCTGTATATGTTAATGCAATTTTATCACCATTTTAGAAGTACTATTAAAGATGCAATACTGTTTTTGAATATTTTGCAAGTACAATAAAATTCGGAGCATTTAAGAAAATTACAGCAGGTTCTATGTCATTTTTTAACATGAGACATTGTGTGTTATTTGTCTGTATGAAGAAAAACCTCGGTAAATAAAGACACCACGTGGCGTTGAATGGATGTTTTATTGAAAGAGTTTGAACAATGAACTGCATGGCACCCACATCTCTGTATTCAAACACACTACTTCCAGAAGTGTTCCTGTCTGTGATGGTAGTACACAGCCTTCACAGTGGGTCATGCTCTCTGATTTAAGTTTTTGTTAAGATTGATATCAAAGCTGCAGAGCACCATTTAATTTCTACATTCATACCAATAAAATGCAGAAATGTTTTCCAAAAAAAGATAAGTCACATGACACAGATGTTGCAGGTATATAAAGCATAAATTGAATGAAACTTTCCACAGATCACAGAACTTAATAAGCCAAAATGTACATACAGCATGTTAGGAGCACAATCAGACAAAAGGACATACTGATTTATTTTTGAATGAGAAAAAAAATGACTGGCAGTTGACAATGTGCAAAAAAAGAAAGTCTGTTACACAGGTAAACAGGTGAAGGTCTTTGTGTGAATTTTTAACTCGTCGGTAAACTCAACATCCAGTGTTGAATAACTCACTAATAAAAGCACTCATGCTACCTTTTTCTGACCACCATTATGAGCTGACACATGTAACAAAAGCCTTTATAACTGTACAGAAAACAGCTGCTTTAAGTGTGCATGCAAATACATAATGTTCTCAGTTATATTTTTTCTCTGTAACTGACCAAACAGTTCTGATAGAGTAGTTGGTTGTTTTCTGACATCTACCTTTGGCAAACAATCCTCATCTGTGACACTGCAGCTCTTCCAGAGAGGCAGCACCCCACTAACGTCACTCTTACATAATAAGGCAGGTTGATTTGAAGAGCACTGCCCTGTACAACAACGATGACTGGAAACGTTGTACAGACGACATGGATTTTCCTAAGAAAAAGATCTGGCTCAAATGGAGCTCTGACATTAATAAAATGTGAAACATCCTTGTAACCTAAGTGGAAACTTCACAACACTGGGTATAATATCGAAAAGAGCTTGTTCCGTTTGCATAGAAAACTTCTACAAAAGGGAGCAATATAACAAAGCACAAACATATACAGCTTACATGTGAGCCTGAGAGATGAGTTCTTAAACAGAGTCGGGGACAAATCTAATTCAATTCACGCCACATTCCTTCACAAAATGATTTCTGATTACTTAAGACACACTTAAATAAATACAATTTCTCTTGTAACATCTCTAACCTGAACTACATTTGTCCCAAAACTTTGCTACAACTTTATGGTCCAACTGTACAGAAGTGAAATGCCTGGCTGAGAGTAAAAAGCGAGAATCCAAGAAAAAAAACGGACACACACAGGAAATACTTACAAAAAACACTTTCAAATCTGAAATTATGAAGAAATCTATAGGGGCCGGATGTAACAATGTAAGGATTCCCAATGTAACTCAACTCCCATGATTCTTCATGCAATTTCAAATCTGTAAGTAATACAAAACTCCATGAGTAAGTGGTAGTAAAAGATAACAAAATTACCATCAAGGTATTAAACAGCTTAACGTTGTAAAACAAAGTAAAATAAACACTAGCATATAAAACACAAAGGCAACAGATAATCCTCCAATTTTGAACGCTGAGGGTAGTGTAGGGTTGTGTTTCAAGATAAGGGAGGAGGAGGGGGGGGTGGTCCCTTGGCTCAGCGTGAGAGCTCCTGCCTGGCCACGTCTGCCTGACTCTAGTAGTGTAGTGGTGGGCGTCCGTCCTAGGCCCTAGGCCTCAAAGCGCTTCGGGCAGACCATGGGAGCGACGAGGGTCCACATGTAGAGGACGAGACAGACCCAGCAGGAGGCCATCTTGATCCAGAACACTGACCAGCTCCCGTCTAACAGCTTCTCAATCTTATGGTCATCATAACTGCAAACGTGAGCACACAGTGAGAGAACTGAGCAAAGACACCATTAGCAGCTAAATTTAATCTGCACTTAATGAACTAAGTGAAGTCTGCTTAGTTCAGTCTGATCATCCACAGTAACTGGATGCGTGTACATAAGCATGCCCATATTATGCCCAAGCATTGTATAGAAATCGGAGAGCATCACTTACTGGAACCAGTTGGTGACGGTCATCATGACGTAGAGGGATCCCAGGAAGAAGACAGAATGGAAGTAGGCGTAGCTGTAGATGGTTGCCTCTCTCTCATCATACACCACGTTCTGGCCTCCACCGGTCTTCTCCTCATCATACTCATCTAAAAAGCACACATTAAATGATGCAAAGAGGATGTTGGTGAGTGACACTTTTAATGTGAGAAAATGCCTAAAAACACAGATGTCGCTCTGGTGGTTATATTTGCTGACATATAACTGTGTTTTATTTCCAGCAGGGGGCAGTGTCAGCCTACCCACAATCCCTCTTCGCTGCTGGTCCTGCTTCACTGTGTCATACTACCCTCCTAGTAACAGTGACATCATCTGTGTTTGCTGACCAATACTTTCTCACCATCCTCAATCTGGCTGAGGAATAGCAATGAGCATAGCCCCTCTGAGAGCAAACACTACTGCTGGGGACATACGCATACACACTGAACAGGTCGGAGAGGCAGGGGAGGAAAATACAAGACGTGATAGTGAGGAGAAATTGACTTTCCTCACCTGTGTCATCTCCAAAACAGAAACAGCAGCGAGCTCTCTGCAGGATAAAGGAAAACATACAGGTTACCACCACACACACACATTATGTCTCTAGGGCCTAATTTATTTAATTTCATAAGGGCATGTAATTGGGATTGTCTGGTCAGTCAAGTCCTGTTAATCTGTTTAACCAGACTGTATATTTCATTAACACACACACACCGCGTGAGATCTGAATATTTGTGTGTTTACCTCAGCCTCTGGCTCACTGTTCCTACACACTCTGAGTGCCGCAGAGCTTCGTCTGGTGGTGGACGTCAAGCTAAAGGGAGGGTGGAGAAAGAGATAGAAACACAGATGGAGGGAGAGAGAGAGAGAGAGAGAGAGGGTTGTAATTCCGTCACTATGTATTTTTTCCATTAATATGCAGTTTCAGATTGCTGCAGAGTCTAATTCCCTCTCCTTCAGGGAACAACCACAAGAGACATGATGCCTCCACTTGATGGGAAACACATGTGAACCAACACGAAAATATGTAGTTCTCATCACTCACACCCATAGCTGAGCCACAGCCAATCATGCACTGGCTCTCCAGAGTCACAGCCAATCAAAACTACCCTGTCTCTGTCGCTATAGCCTGCCATGAAACACATTACTTTTATTCCACATTGCATAAAAAAGAACTGCTGTTAATGGATTTGGATTGTAGCCTTTACATAATCTCTCAACTCTTTAAATTGAATGATATAGCACTAAAAACAGATATATTATAAGGAAACTTGGCTTGTATTTGTTTAGACATTGAAGAAGGAGAAGCAAGAGGTGTGTGTGTGTGTGTGTGTTTGTTGTGTGTGTCTTACCAAGAGTAAAGGACGCAGCCAAACAGGATAACGGTTCCAACAGTTGTGACAATACTCTTGTCGCTCTTCATCCCAGAGTCGAAGGGAAACACACACACGGTGGTGTTCACACCATCTCTCTCCACCACTAGACAGAAAGAAAGTGCAGACAGAGATGGATGAGGCAAAAGAATGAATAGACGACGTATTGTAAGGAGTAGGGAGATTGCAAAAGATGCAGTGAGAGTGTGTGTGTATTTTGGCACAGTGTTAGGAAAGAAACTGGAGACTTAGTACAACTTGCTGTAAGTACAAGTGTGCCAACAGCTTTAAGTACAGTATGCAATATACTTGAGTGTTACTTAGGAGACATGTGCTGATATTAAAATATTTATGCAATGTTATCTTGACAGCTCCTATGGAAACCTCAGACTACAGAGTCATTTGTTTTCTCTAAAGCTCTCAGTTAAACGTTTCCATCTTCATCATAAGAGATCTAAATGCCTTATCTCAGACAGGCCTCATTATATTGCATTTAGTTTATGTTTCTTACTCTTGAGTGTAACACAACAACATTTCCCATAACAGATGTGTAGGATTTCTTCTCTGTTATGATAACGTTGAACTCGACTGTCAAATCTGTGTCCTCAACTGGAACAGAACAGAATTTGTTCCCCTTTTCTTTTGTGTGTCCCTTTTATTGTATCAATTATTATTGGTTTATTTTGACCAGATGGCTTACAACCAATATTTCTTATTAATATATATATTTATATCGATTATGTTCCCATTCCTAAGTGTGACAGTGTGCCACGGCAAGAATTTTAAGAAGAGCAGCTGTGTGAATGCAAGCCTGGTAGTTTGACTTCATCAATCTTCTTCCAATACATATTGGTCATGTTTTACATGGTGTTTGCTGCAGCATTAATAACCCATAACTCAACATAAATGACACCTGTTGATCTCAGCTGAGGCTGTAACTACTAGGTAAAGATGGGTGTCTGACTGTCCATACTCACTTTCTTCTGGTTTGCTGGAGAAGGCTGAGAAGGTGAGGTACATGACGTACAAACTGATGACTCCTGGCTGCAGCAGGCCTGATGTGGGCTGCACTGCAGGGACACAAAGATGAATAAAGGATTTAATCATGCCTGTATATACTGAGAAATTCCTGAGCTGGTGCAAATGTATTTTACAAAATGCTGTAAGTATCATAAGAAAACATTGTAACTTATTGTTACTTTCTATCATCATCCTATATTTGATGTGCCTCAAATGTGTTGCTATTTGTGAATTACTCTTCATGTTAGTTAGTAGCTTTCTATAAATAGCATCTAAATGCAAATGCTTGTATTTTCATTTGTATTACACAGTCAAATGAGATCATGTGCTTGTCAGTACAGGTCCTCACGTTTCTGTATGCATGGGGAGATGGCCAACAGGGAGACAATGAGGCACAGGCTGCCGTTGATGCCCAGGAAGATCTTGTTAAGTGAACAGGCCTCGGGGTCGGTGTAGAACACACCCATGAAGACTAAGGCTCCTACTGCAAGGCTGAACAGCGTCAGAGTCGCAAAGGCCAAAGCTGCGTACCACATACGATTGTAACCCACTCCTGAACTCCTGCAAACAGAAAGAGAGAGGGAGAGAGAAAGCAGACAGCGGAAAGGAAAAACACAACATGAACAAGGGTAACGCAAATTAAATCAGGGAAAAAGATCAAGTGAATTGGGAAAAAATGAAAGAAATCGAACATAGGAGACCTAAAGAAGAATCAAAGAGAGAGAAAGTTATGATTAGTTATTCCTGCACCCTGAGGAGATGAGGAGACAGGTTTATGGTTGCTTAAGTGCTTTCACATCCGTTTAAATTGGTCTGGAAACTCAAGGTTTTAATAAAAACTAAATAAAGTGGGTACAAGTGCACATACCAGTCCACATGGGGAGGTTTAGGTTTACTGCATATTACTACCAATAAACGTTTTGAAACAATCTGCTGTGGTATGTGTGGAAAGGGAAGTGCACAGTCTTAAACCATATGCATCCTGTGGATCTGCACAGGGCTGGCCTGCTGCCAAGCCTTCCCTCCACCCACAAAGCACAAAGCTACATGACTCCGTCTTCCCAAACTTTTTTCATCCAAATAACCCCCACAGAAGAAGACGTCCCACCCTCCGAGTTTCTCATGAAAGCACTGTACTGCTCCCATTTTACAGGGCGTCCATGCTGACGTAAGTGAGCTGGACTCTTGAGTTACTGGGACCAAAGAGACCGCAGCAGAGAGAAGACATGTTGCTCTCACCAGTTTGTGTTCCATCTGTGTGCAAACTCCACCAACAGCATGAGCTGGATCAGCAGGAAAATGAATCCGCCAAATGCTCCTATGTAGCGCCACACTGTGGCGTTGAACAGAGACAGGGAGGTTGTTTTAGAGATGAGAAGACCTTACAGCAGATATCTGTGACTTTCATGCTGTGAGATTATACTCAAACTACAGAAAAAATGGCAGGGTTATTTTAGAAGTTTGTGTGGAAAGCAGTGTATTTGAGTGAGCTTGGAAAAATCTGTGGGTAATAAAACATTTTAAAAAAATGCAATACTTTCACTCTTTTCTTATTACTTCCTGTGTCTCCAACTGTTTGCCACCATTGAGGTGAATATTATGTTATCCAGCAAAATATATTACGAATACCAGTTTTGAAAAAGATTACAGTAATGCAGGTTTCCTAGAGAATATCCTTTCTTTACCTTCCAGAAAAATGTCCTGTTCCGGGAGGAAGAAGGCTCCAGCGCAGCACGCCGCCAGCACAATGAACTTCAGCAACCAGAACCTGACATTCAAAACAGTGATAACATCAGAAGGTTGTGCATGAAAAAAGTGATTTATTGATATACAAATGGTCATTTTGTGGCTAAAGTAAGTCCGAATTTTTTGTCAATTCAGAACATGTAGTATAAGGAAGCCAAAAATACCTAGAAATAAACACTGCAGGATAAGATCTGATGTTCAAGATAACAGGTGCATGCTTGTTTATGTCATAATTATGTACTTGTCATGTTGCAAGATAAGGCTGTTTGCTCACAATATCTTGTGATTTTTATCGTTTATACTCTGAGACACTGAACTGACCTAACTAATCCCGGCATTAATGAAAACCTGCCTGCGAGAAATTAAACTACCTTCAGTTCAGTCAAGTGTTGTGTTTTGTTGTGGCTTTTACCTTGGTGTTCACGGACGAGCACTACCGATTTAAGGTTCCAGCTAGACAGTATAGATGAATCTAATTTGTTTAATGACTGACAGGGCGAAAGGTGGACAGAAAGACGAACAAGGCCTTCTTACCCGTTATGCACGGCCGCCCTGCAGCCTGTGCTGTTGTTGATGCGGATGGTGAAGATAGCGAAGAACAAGAAGAAGCAGGCCATGCCGAAGCACACCTTGTAGACGGCAGAGTAGCCAACCAGAGTTTTGCAATTCTCCCCGGCATTCAACTTCTCACACAATTCGCTGTAGAAGGGGATCTGATAGACAAAATCACAAACACTTTGATTAGATCATTATGGAGTTGAAACCCCCCCCCCCCACCTCTGCTCATGTTTGTCTAGTGCGCGGCCTCAGAGAAAAGGCGCAACAGCGTCTATTCTGAGCGTCACGCCTCTAAAGGAGCAGAAAGAAAGAACAGGCAGCAACAACAACCCCTCTTTCTCTCCGTGAAGCCCTCTTTCATCCCTCGTTCTCTACAGGCTGTTAGAGGGGCCTTACAACTAACTGTCAGTGTACCCAAACAAAAGACACAGATGAATAAATTATCCACCTTTTGTCAGCGAGTCAGAGGGATTGGAAAAGCGAAAAGCAAAGAGAAAGGGATATCCGTCTAACAATAAATTTCCAAAATGTATTTCAAACTACAGTGAGCTGCATAAAAAAAGAAGAGAACAAGAGTCCGTAAAGTAGATAAGGACTTTGCTGTGGCCTTCAACAGGAAATTGAAAGTACTTCAGTGGCTCAGCGCCAACAGATGAGACGGCCTTTGAAATGATAACCACAGACTGGAGGGCTCAAATACCTATTCCCTCCTCTGCTGCCCTCTGACTGCATAGATGTGACTCAAAGTCAAATACAAGAGCTGCTTTTCAAACAGAAGAAGAGGATTACAGATATTTATTTTTCACTTAATAACTGGTTTGGCTTTACTAGTTATTGGCAGAGTATTTTTGGTCCTTGAGGTTGTACACATGGGCGAGACGCCAGCGGATTGAGTTGTCATTACCTCAGTGTGCAGCACAGTCCAGAGTCAGATCACAACATAGAGTAAAAAGCCCGTTTTGGAGCTTTTGTCTCATGTTGAGGACCGTATTAGCATGTCCATGGTGTCGTGATTAAGAGGGAAGGGGGCCGGCTGTTTCAGACAGCTGTAAATCTCTTGAGAAAAGACCAGCACTCTCATACGCACAATGGCTGCTCTCTTAGCCGGGACTTCCCACTGTGCTCAGTGTGCGACTGGCGGTGTGCGTGTTAATGCGTATATATGTGTGTGTGTGTGTGTAACTCAGCAAGCTTTGCACGGGGCTATCAGAGGCCATTTTGTGCCTGGATGGGCTTTTTACAGGGTCGTCCTCTCACAAGGAGACACACAGTAGGGAGTCGTTTTAATACTGTACAGTAGACACTGACAGAGAAAGAGAGAAGAGAAAACAGCAGAAGATTGGTGAAAAATATAACGGCCTTCAAATAGCGCTCTCAGTAGAGGAAGCTTGTAGTCATTGCCATAGTAACACAGTCAGCTGACGTTAGTCTTCCCAGTCTTCCTAGTCTAGTGAATGCTGATACAGTAAGTAGACTGTACATACTGTACAGTACCTCATAACAGGGACAGCATTTCTCAAGCTCGGATATTCAGCTATCAATATCAACTCAGACAAAAGAGAAGGCAGGGTGAGAAGGTGATGTATCACTAGTACAGGCTCACCTGGATAACTAGATTTCCCACAAAACAACCACAGAAAGAGTCAGTCTGATAATAATCCTGCGTTAAGATGATTCAAAGAGGTAACGTGGAGGAAATAAAACACATGAAAGCTGTGGAGATCAAACGAGAGAGGAGCAGCCCTCCTGTGTATCTCCTCCCTACTTCAGAGGCTAGGTGGGCGGTTAGAAACAAAAAGCTACCAGCGTGAACTGCCACCTCCTCGACTATGGCCTTACTACTATGAAGATACACATGGGATCTCCAGGTAAAATAGTGGGGTGTCTGCTTTGCCTGTAGCAATGTTATAAATCTTTCATTTTGCCCGTTAGCAATGAGAAGGTAACACTGGTACATTCTCTGATATTTTATTCTATTTACACCACAGAACTGAACACAAAAGTCAGCTCACCTGACAAGAGAACATCCAATTTCAAAATACATGTGTGGAGAGAGAGTGTGTGTGTGTAATCTACAAATACTTTCCTTTTCAGTTCTGCTCCATGTCAGCATGTGTTTCTGCACTTTAAAGCTGGGAACAGATCTATAACCAGGGTTCCTACACATCTTCCATTTCAAAATTCCATACTTTTCCAGACTCAAATTTCCAAATTTTGCAGACCATATTTGCCTTTGTGACTCGGGTTGCAGAGGATGCTGTGACAAGACTACAGTTCTTCGGCGCCTCCCCCACAGTTGAGATGTCAAATGATTTTACATAGAGTTTGCATCCAGCTCTCTTTTTTTTCCCCCATTTGGAATTGTCAACCAACCAGGCTTTGTATTTGGGATTGTCAAGCCAGCCCTCAGAAAACTTGCATTCACCCATTGTGGCCGTTCAGTCCACAGCCCTATGCAGAAAGTTAGATGACGCCCCACTGTCAAACTTCTCGCATCTTCGGGCATTGCTGCTCTAGATGGAAAACAATTATGCTGCCCTTCTATTAGCAACAGGGACAGACTGGGACAGAAATTCATCCCAGTAGATGGAGAGGCTTTTTATGCGAGCAGCCGTAGGGCACGAGCTGAAAAATTTGGGGCAGTAATTTTAACATTAATACTGATAAATACTAATGCTAACAAACTTCCGCCGACATCAAGCTCGCTCTGGACTGCGCTCACTTGCACAGTAGTAAACAATTTGGCTGCACTGGCTGCTCCAAACGCCATGAACAACACTCTGCTTGTATGATCAATATATTTTTAAATTTTAGAAAACAGAATAGGGGCAATAGTCTGGAAACAGAAATGTTTTTCCATACTCTCTTTTCTTTTCTCCATACTTATCCAGACCTGGAAAGTACTAAAATCAAATTCATACTTTTCCATACTGTGTAGAAACCCCTGTATGACATTATTTAAACCTTAAGAATAAATTAAAGAACTTTAAACTAAAGAATATACAAAGCACACATCATTTATTCCGAGGATATAAACAGATTTTTTTTAGTCTTGACAATCAGAAAGCATCAGATATTGAACAAGTAGACAGAAGAGTTGTGTCGCAAGGCAATCCAATTCCTCAAATCCAAAGAAACAAATCTAAAGCGTTAGTGTGCAAAAACAGAAATTAATTTGGGTGAAATGGTGGATGGTAGTGGGCATGTGCTGAATGTCTGCTAACTCCTCAGGGAACACTAAGGTGGACTTCAGTGGAGCCACAGCTCTACTCTGACAAATAATCTTGATAAGGACAACTCGACAACTAACTGATTATTTCCCAACTGTTAACAGCAACTGGCCTAGACTCTGTCCAACCGGTGACGCCCTAATCATAACGACAATAAGTCCAATAACAGTACTGCGTGTCACCCATAAACACCCCAAGAAGACAGCAGGCATGCTGCTACCTACACAACTGTACACACAGCAAACCAAGACCACCAACCTGAGTTGAGATCTCATCATAACTTATTACCAGTCATCACTGTACTACGGAAGCACTTATCTGTTAGAGGCTTTTAGGACTGAGAGTTTCAGAGCCACTCAACGCACTCTCCATTTAAAATGATGCTGTTATGAAGCACAGATGAGAGCTTTAATTTTCCCTCTGTGCTGTTTCCTCCCTACCTTTCTTACAATTAACACTCTCAACCATAGACAATTCAAACTCTTCCAATTGTATACCTAAATATACCTGTAATTTACAGTTTTAAAATAAAGCATGTCCATGTGTATGTGTGTGATTTATGTACTTACACTGTCTCTCATCTTTTCCTCCACAGTGGGGGACATCATGATGACACAGATGATGGTGACCAGCAGGAAGTAGAGGGCGTACATGACTCGGGTCCCTGTGGACTGTTTGATCTTGGGGCAGCAGTTACAGCAGCACGAGCAGGCTGCTGAGCCGCAGCAGCAGGCCAGCTGCACACAGAGAACAATGGAGGAAAGAGGGAGAGAGATGGGGAAAACATTACCATATCAGTTTCACAATTTTCCACACCATGATAAGCCATCTGATACAGACATAATCTATTTACAAGACATCTGGATAAGGGAGGACCTGGTTTGTGTGGTCACTTTGTCAGCTATAGAGGCTGCACTTTATTTTGCTGGAAGGAGGAGAACAAAGCAAAACAAAAATCCCCCAAGATCAGCAAAATGCATTTGCTTGAAGAAGTTAAACATTGACTAATTGCAACAAAAGTTTTCTAACAGTAAAATTATAGAGAACGAGAGCAGTGGACAAAAGATAAAAATAGACATACACAGACATTAGAAATAAAAAAAATACCCCCTCTAATCCTTAGACCCTCAATTCAGTTAAGGCAAACTCAAACAAATAGAAGAAAAAAACCTTTAACAGGAGAAAAAGGGAGGAACCTCAGAGGAGCAACATGGGAGGGATTATTCTTCCAGGATGGAATGCAATGTAGAGAATATGGACAGAAATAGCAGTAGGAAAATACTACAGCTGGTTAAACCTTAGAGGTCAAAACCAATGAACTACAGACACTTTAAGGTGGTGCCCTAAAGTGTCTCCTCTTCATGAAACACTATAAAACACAATACTTCTATCAATACAAGATGCAAAGTTCAATGTTACAGTATCTAAGAGATAGGGACTGTCAGTGTGATCAAAAATTTGCAGATATTGTGGCAAAGATAAATTAAAGCAGTATCTGGTACTTTTCCAGAATTCAAGAGCTTCAGCTTTCACAATCCTGGAACAGTTACTACTACTTACTGCAGGTAAGACAAAATTATGACAACTTATTGGACAGGGGGGGAAGTCGCAAGAGAAGACACCCGCCTGAGTGTCTCTTTGCTCATTCATGGTTTCTATCACGAGGGACAAATCCCTCCCCCCTCCTTCGCAGTGGCACCCATTGGTCAATGCAGACAGTGAAGTCTTGTCTAAAACACACACTCGCTCACTCACAGAGGCCTACTCTGTGTCTTCTGACAGGCTCTCATACAGGGGGACAGTCTCATAAAGACCGGCCCTGTGTTCTATTTAGGAAAGAGGAGGCTCTGTAATTATACAGTATAGCGTCTTTCTGTAGCCACCCCACCCTGCTTTTGTAAGCCTCCTACTCCTCAGCCTGCAGAACACACACTGCTGTGGTGAGAGGTGATCGTCTGTTGTGGTGTACGATTGAAGTGTGGTACACTATATAAGGCATGCATTGGTGCTTCGCTGCTGGAGGGCTTACGCGCACCATTTTCCTTTGAATGTTCTCCCCTTATGGAATGCAATATATGATTTGCTAGTGATAACATGTCAAGGCTAGTCCGACCACGGTTGAATGTTTTTCTGCAGCAGGGAAAACTTGTCTCTTGTTACTATCATTAATGGCATTAAGTGAGAGGTAAACAGAAATTATGTCTACTTCAGATTCTTTAATAAAAGTCAAAATCAACCTCTCTGTAAATACAAATTTATTTTATTGTGTTCGACTCTTGCAGCGAAATCATGAGGATTTTCCCATCATTTTTATGAGTGAAAAACATCTCACACACCAACTTGACCTTCACAATATTTGGACACAACATCACCCTCAATAACTGATAAGAACTGGTTTGCTGCATACACACAAATAGGTTTTGCTATCTATCCAGCTCAAGGTGAAAAAAATGATAAGTACCGGTATTATTATAAGTGTTCGTTCCATTCCAAGGCTTCTCAGAACAAATTCACTTTCTCATGATAGTACTTTTCTTGCTCACAGGAATCTTAGTAAAATTGTACTCTAACACAATAAACTGCCCTATACTTCATTTTGCACATACCATCTTTTCTTTGTTGTATACATTGTACATATTGGGGCATGTTTTGCCTTTATTAAATAGGATACAGTCGAGATAGACAGGAGCTGGAGCTAGAGATGCAAGGTGAATGACAAAGGTCCCCAGCTACACTCGAACGGAGCATGTTGCAATTACATTGTCAGAGTCATACAACCAAGTCCACCAGGACACCCCACCTTATAGCTCAAATGTTTTTTTCTCCTGACCTGTTATTCCATCCTAGCAAGATCAGTTCAACTTGCCTTCCAGTCAGTAAACTTGGCCCTTGTCTGCGAGTGTGTGTCCTAAGCCGGGGTCTGTAATCTGGCCAGGGTGCACTGATGTAGTAAAGCCAGTGTGCAACATTGTCTGATGTGATGCGTTCCGCTCCAGATGCCAGTAATGTGCGGTATGCTGCAGACTCGTGTATCCACACAGGCACATGGTCAGGATCAAGCTATCCACTGCCCACATGGCTCTGCCTCTCTGCTCTCTCTGTCCAGAGGTTTCCCTGACACTCTTTTATAAATTAACTTCATTGTTTTTAGCCTATGGCTGAAGAATGGTTACTAATAGCCTTGCCTTTTTGATACGAGCTGTGTGGTGTTGGCTTGCTAATCCTCTAAACAGATTCCCGTGAGAACCAAACTCAATTATGTTTCCACTCAGTTCTCTCGGAAAAACATTGCTGTCTGTGGCTCTTGTTACAGAAGGTAGAAATGGATGAAATCAAGAACAAAACACTTAACTGCACCTTTTAAATCAGAAATCAACAGTGTGGGACACCAGCGTAGCATCATAAGTAAAGAATTCAGCCTTCGTCTGAAAATCTGGGTTGAACCCAGCCGTTGTGATAGTATGTGTCTGTCTCGCTGCAGTGGCCTTGAACAGTGAAGCCCCTCCAAACACCACGAGTTTATTCAAGCACAAGTAAATAGGTCAACATACAAGGTTCACATGTAATTCCTTTACCAATACTGTAATGAAAAATAGGTCATATATTTGATATCCTCCTGCTCTCTGGTTATGGGTTGTGGGCAACAAACACAAAGACTTCTTTGATGCCAGATCAAACAAAGAATGAGACCAGTTTATTACCAATCAGGATCAGGAGTCGTGTCAATAGCTAAGTGGGGAAGGAAGTGGTTAAGCTCATACACATGCACACTATTTACCAATGCCTGAGATACCACTGAAGAGAGTGCTTATGAAGAGGTTTTAAATTCTGCCTCCAAGGCTGCATGTGCATAATTCTGCTTTTATGCATACACAGACTTCTAGCCTTGAATCTAAACCATGTTTTATGTATGTGGCCCCCTGGTCTCCATTTGACTACACAAAGCTTAACAGGATAAGCTGTGTCCTTTGTCTCCGCTGCACCCACATGTCTTTCTCAATGGCCGATTAATTAACCACAACAGACTGAAAGTAAGCAGAAAAAAAAACGGGATGATTTAAGTCGTGAGGGTGTTTAGATTTCATTAGTTCGGGGGTGTTTCACCAGCGGACTGCACACAGCGAGAGGGCCAACGGCAAACTGCAGCAGAGCTGATGGAGGGAGGGAGAGCCGGGAGACGGGAATGTCTCGAGGAATTCCACCATATACAGATACAAAGAGAGTCTCCATGGTAACCAACACTGACCCTACCCACTTAATGGGCCATCCACCCCCTCCTCCACTGCCCGCCTGCCCCACCAGCATGTCGACAGGTGGTCGGCGTGTCTGCAGTGTGCACCCCTACTTCAGTATCAACAGCAACCCCCCACTAGCTGGTCATATTGCTCTGGCCATCCAACCCAAAAATCATCATCACATGCTACAGCAAACATGGCACTCTAACCACTTGCTAAGTATACCCTAATGTAGCTCTACCAGACTTCAAGTCTCTCACAACCCTCCACTGAAAGCACCGAGCCTCACTACACTGTGACTGTGGGACTCTCGAGAAACAAAGACTTGTCCCTTTCTCACTCAGCCCGAAGCTCAGTTTCACTCTCTTCATCTCATTTCCTCTCTCCTCCCCCACCCTGTTACTTGGAGGCTTATTGTTGTCATCTCTTTTCTTTTTTTCCACCTATTTTCTCCTCTTTGACCGTTCTTTGTTGTCTTCAGCTGCCCTTTACCCTAAATCACTCACTCCCCGGCTAACCTCCAGCTGTTATAGAGGTCAGGAGAAAGACGATATTGCTCAAAGCACACAGGAATCAGCCTTTACGTGGAGAGGATCGACACGAGTCAGGACACGGCGAGAAGACCCTCAGGGAATGGACGCAAATGCCAGTCAAAATGAAAGAAAGTGGTTGCAGAGACAAAATTAGACGTCGGATCGTTCAACAAGGACTCTGACCTACAGCTGGATGCTTAATCAACAAATGTGACACAGTCCTACATGTAGACAATCCAAAGGCCACATCTGTGAGCCGTTTAACAGAGCAGTGATGATAATTACCATGTTATTTCCCTCCTCTATTCTCTACCATCTTATTATCTTCGACCCAGCAGTGATGAAAAGAATTGCTGTATTTAACAAACAGGAAATAGCAAGGGAAGCCTACATCAAACATGCGGGGGTAAACTCAGAGCATAGCCACGCAGACAAAACTGCTTACGCAATACAAATAGACCAATTGCAAAAATAGGTCACTCACTATATCACGGTATGCACAGCAAAGGGGAATCAGGAGGGGGTAGACAGATGTCTCCTCCAACAAACCAAGCAGCCAAACAGATATGTCAACAATGCTTCCACGGGAGGGGACGTGAGGACATCTGACAAAATCTGGATGGAATATCTAAGAACAAAACCTAAAAAAAGGACTACTGTTGGTATAGTACATGTGGCATTTTTTTTGCAGGAGTACGGAAACGACCTGTTCCTGCTGTGGCTGACATAGATTTCCCCTATCAAGATTTGAACAGAAGGAAAAAACTTTCATCAGCTGATTTGAGATGTTGACTCTGTTTATCAGAAGTGGGGGAAAAAAGCAAACAGTTTTCAGTGGGAAAAAAAAACAGACAGACATGACTCACACAACTGAGATGAGCACTGTCAAAACAACTTGACTGGAAGAATGTGGCATAACTTTTTCAATGGCTGCATCTGTGGGAATATAAACCGGGATGTTTCATTCATTTATCACATCTAATATATTCATCTTTATTCCCTGTCCTACTTTACTTTAGTACATTCTGCCTTACATAAGTAGACGTTGCTGTAGTTGGCTGCTTTAAACTGAGGAACTCCCCGTTAGTTACAGCTTAATGATAGTGGCCACAGGATAAAGTTGACCACAATGAATCATGACGGACGAAACGTCTCAGTCGAAACTGTAGACAGTACACACCCTCTTATCTCAAATTACAACAATGCATAGGGCTGAACAGAGCGAGGAGAAACCGGCAGAGAGGGAAAAAAAAGAGGGAAAAGCGAAGAAACTTTAAAACAATGAGACACAAGGCAAAAATCTTTCTCACACACACAAGTTAGGTTGGCCCAAGCTTAATCCATTTCTCCTTATGTTGTGACTGACAGCTCCACTATTGTCCATATAGCTAGGCAGCTGTATACACACAGCAAAAATGTATCACTGCTCTGTTTCCTATACACAAAGGGAGGGCTTTGCTTCTCTCTTGGCAAATACAGCCCCTAGCTACAACCAACAGAGAGAAACTTAAGTCCAATGGACAGAAAAGAAACGAAAGACAAAGTAGAACTGAGGTACAGTTGAAAAGCTGAAAAACTGGGCAGAAATGAAACAATCCTGTGCACACAAAGGAGTCCGTCACAAAAATAACCAAAGGAAACAGACCAAAGAAGAACAGGGAAGACAGTCAAAATACAAAGCAATATCAGATCAACAGGCACAGGCTAATCCGACGTCATGCTGTGTTTACCCGAAGGCCTTTTTCACTTCCCAAAGTATTGTTTACTGCTAGTGACGCTTCACTTCGCAACCGTTGCACACGAAATGATGTGCTTCCTCGCCACCACAGCCTTACTGTAGGCTCAACTGATACTAATGGCACCATGCAAAGAGTTAGCTGGCATTTCACACGGTTACATCAGCACCTTAAACCCTTGCATAAAAACACTAAATTATAGAGACAAGACACGGGAATATGTGAGAAGGAGGATGTTGCGTAAGACATTATTGCATGACAGTTCAGAGGGAGACAAAAGAGATGAGAAATTGCCAGTAATGTCCCTGTGGGAAAAAAAACTCCTGCTGACCACAGCAAAATTCCTGAGGGGAAGCTGAAAATAGCAGACATGTGCCACATGGACACAGTAATTCTAATCGTATGACTGACCCAGAATTGTTTGTTGGTGGGGACTGGTACAGATACAACTACAGGTGGTCACTTAGGCTATAGTTTTACAAGTCAAGTAATTTTACAGCTCGTCAACACCTGTTTTAAGGAACTCTGTGACATTACAGCCTCAATGCCATGACCTCAGCAACAATCAGTCAAACCGCCATCTGATGTGACAGCTGTTTGTGTGTGTGTGTGTGTGTGTGTGTGTGTCTGGGCTGCAGGTGAACATTTAGTGGTAGTCCACGATTTCACAATATTTGTTTGTATGGGAAATCACATTCCATAAGAGAAATACAGCATTACACTGAACCTGCATCAATAATGGAATTCATTTTTAAACAAACAATAACGATACACTGCCTAGTGCCTACCAGTCCCCATTTATCAAACGCTTTTGATTATCTTGCAGCACCCTGATAAAGGCATGACAGCCAAGGCATGGTGTACTGGAAAACACTCTTTTTTTTCTTGCACATTCCCAGAAGCCAAGGTGTAAGTTCACTGCTTGATGTCTTACTCAAGGACATTTTATCACGATTGGATGCTTGATGGACCACCGTCTCTAGTATACTCCAGGTCCTCTAGACTCATGTACCCTGCCAACGTTGCCTGTGCCATAGCTGTGCTGCTTGAAACACCCACATGGCTTCAGCCCTGTCCCACACTCACAGCCAACGCTTGCAGCGCTTTGGACAGAACTCAACATTGAGCTAAAGCTTAGCCTTACCCCCTATCCCATCACAATATGGCATACGTCCCTGATCCCACTGAGAAATTACAAGTGAGCTGCTCCCACACCACGCCTGCTCCTCTCTCCAAATCTAACCCAAACAGCGCCCACCCTCCCTTAATATCCACCTCCGAGCCAGAGGAAATTAACAGACCACACATCAATTTGGGCTCCTCTAAACCTCAAGAGGGGCACATATGCACACTCATTACAAGTATACACATAAATAGAGATGGCGACAAAACTAAATGGATGTCTGTGACAGGGATTAGCACGCCACCAGCACAGCAATACCAAACTGATTTTATTGTTTGCCCTCCCTTTTCTCTTAATCCTTCCCTGTTTCCATCATCCCGTCGTTGAAAAGAACAGGAAATAGACGTGAGCCCCCCACAGATGAGGGATGTGTCTGTGTAATTAAATTCCTGACCGGACCAGCTCAGCAGTGGTAACCTTGTGGTCAAAAACAGTTCATCGGTTGGATGAAAAAAGACTCTCAGCACTGGAGAAAATCTTCTCTAACTTTACATATAAACCACTAGCTGCCTGTCTTTTCAAAGCAATTTTGTAATTAGTTCATATTACTACTTACAGCCATCAAAAAATTCAGACACATAAACGATGTAACCATCAATCACTGTCATCACTGACTCCTTTGGAGATTATTGTCATGATGAATACTTTAAAGTATAAAATGTCAGAAAAAGTTTTTTTTGTCCAACCAACAGTCCAAATCCTAAAGAAATTCAATTTACTAACATGGTAAACCAGATAATGTTTGTAATTGAGAAGCTGGAACTACTGAATTTTGGTATTTTTTCAATAAATAAACAATTAATAAATCAATCAATCAATTACTTAGACTTTAATAATATATCAATTACCAGAACTGTTGTCAGTTAATTTTCAGCTCTAAAAGTAATCTTGATATGTATTAGGTGTAGACCTAATAGGGCTGCAACTAATGATTATTTTCACGGTCAATGAATATGTCGATCATTTTCTCGATTAACTGATTAGTTGTTTGGTTTATAAAATGTCAGAAAATTATGATAAATGTCGATCAGTGTTTCCCAAAGCCAAAGATGTCTCGTTTTCTCCTCAACTCAAAGATATACAGTTTATTGTCATAGAAGAGTAAAGAAACCAGAAAATATTCACATTTAAGAAGCTGTAATCAGAGAATTTTGACTTTTAAAAAAATTATTCATACCGATTAATCAATTATTAAAATAGTTGGTGATTAATTTAATAGTAGACAACTAATCTATTTAATGTTGCAGCTCCAAGTCGAATATATTTCATTATAAGTAATTCTGCAAATTCAAAATATCACTCTTTCACCAAAAACAATTCATTAAAAAAGTCATCATTTATGTTCCACATGAGGTATACCATGTTGTTTATATTAAACACTAGCTATGTGCCTTTTACAAGTAATTCTGCAACTTAAAAACTGACCTCAAACATCTCAGAAACAAACAACAACAAAAAAGGCCAAAGTGACAGGCTGCTCCACCCAAAGTGTGTGAAGGGCCTTCCTTCCTGCAGCTGTCACACTCCACAACCAGCACTGCTCCCAGTAGACTACTTACACACCAAGAACTGACAATAACCTGATATTTTCAGGTGGAATTGAATTTCATTCATTCATACACTTCATTCTCACTGTGCAATATCATTTTCCACTTGTGCAATTCTGTTAATAGTCTGTTTATTGCCAATACTGTATATACCGCTCCTATTTTTACACTTCCTTCTATTTAAATGGTTCATATGTTCTTTTTTACTGTGTTAGCTGATGCATCTTGTTTTTTGCACTATCCCCTTGGCTGCTGTACACTGCAAATGTCCCCACTGCGGAACTAATAAAGAAATATCTTATCTTATTATTTCTACAGGATGTCAAAGCCTATAATTCATTTCCAAGTGAGTCTGCCTTTCGCAAGCAAGTCTGCAATTTTGACTGGTAGAAGGAGTACTAGCTAGTCATTGGATTGGCCTGAAGTTTTTGAGCTGGGGAGAGAAAGATGTTCCTCGGTGGTTGGAAAAGTGCAAACTGAGCATTTTACTGAAAAGAAAACCAGAAAACCACAAAGAAGACTGCATTTCCCCACTACCCAGTTATACAGACAAGACACATCTGAGCTCTGTAAAGCCCCAAATGGTTCACTGTTTCCATCCAACATCCAACACATCTGTAAAACAGGCTACAATCAGAGATAACGTTACTTCTTATAGCAGGAATGCTAACGTTACTTCTGATAGCTACCATAATGTATCAACAATATGTTATAATCCCCTCACTGAGATGATGAACAACTTCACTGTACAGATGTTACAGCCGCTGGAAGACAAAGAGAGACGAGCTAAACTAAGCTAAAACATCAGTAACGTTAGCATACCTGATATCAGAAGTAACTATCCTGTCAAAAGTAACGTTAGCATACCTGATATCAAAAGTAACTATGCTATCAGAAGTAACTATCCTATCAAAGGTAGCTATGCTAAAGTTACTTCTGATATAACGTTACTTCTGATAGCAACGTTACTACTGACAGCAACGTTACTACTGACAGCAACGTTACTACTGACAGCAACGTTACTTCTGACAGCAGATATGCTAACGTTACCTCTGATAGCATAGTTACTCCTGATATAACGCTACTTCTGATAGCAGGTACGCTAACGTTACTTCTAAGCTAACGTTACTGTGTGCTGATGTTTTAGCTAGTTTAGCTCGTCTCTCTTTGTCTTCCAGCGGCTGTAACATCTCCACAGTGAAGTTATTCATCATGTCAGTGATGGATTATCATATATGTTGTATTATTTATACATTATAATGGCTGACAGGCGTCTCACCACGACATTAGAGTGTTTATCTGCCTCGTTGTGTACAGATATAGAGACTAACAGTAACAGAAGTCTCATCACGCCTAGCTTCACATAACGCTTCATTGTTAACGCTCCGTTGTGTCGGTTAACATCCGTTGATCAATAATAAAAACAACAGTAAGAAGTATTGACGCTCACCTGCGAGATGCAACACGGGATGCACATTTTGAAGGGAGATAATAATAAATTAAATCCGTAGAAGAAGCAGAAGAAGAGCTCGCTGTTTCTTCCTCCTCATGAAACCACCACCAACAACGCGCTGTCTCCTCAAACCTCAAACTGCTCCGGTCTCTCCTCCCTCCCTCCCTCCCCTCCTGGCCGCTGTTCCCTCCTCCTCCCTCCTCCTTAGTTCCTCCCTGTCTCTCCTCCCACATCACCAACATAAAAAAGCCAAACACAAAGCTGCCAAACAGAGCATCAAGAAGTGGTTGAAACCAAGATGACTAATAGACCATGACAAATCTATGACACAATCTAAGGTTACAGTATGCTGTTATTACAGATCAAACGCCTCTCACACAGCTAGAGTCACACAAATTAATAACAATGAAATCACTGCTGAGATAAATAAAACTGGGAAAAAAAAGTTTGGAAACTTGTGTTTGATGGATTATTTCTCTGTTGTTTCAATGCTAATTGGCATTGCATTTTACATTGTTGGAAAGCCTGTTTATTTACCTTCACAATGATGTCCAACTTGTAAGGATCATGCATTTGTGGGATGAGCAGCACAGCTGATTATGTGGGTAGCACCCAAGAAAAATTTGACAAAATGCTCTGCCAATGGTAAACAGTGTATTCTCCTGTTGGTATTGACTCTTGTTTTGAGTTGTTTGGTGGATTGGATGATTGAACTCTCTATCAGTAACAAGGAACAAACAAGACATATTAGCTATTTTACACTTTATTCATTTAATACACCGTCCAAACTTTTTTTTCCCAGTTTAGTTTATAAGACCATCAAAGAATATTAAGGGAATGTAGAACAATTTATGAGAGTAATTTTACACTATTATTAGAGGGCAGTTAAAGAAAAAAGGTGAGAAATTAAAAATTAACTGAGACAGGGCCAAAAGAGAAACAACAGCTAGGCTACATCAAGAATATACAGTACAAATATATAACAATAATTTTAATAATAATAAGGTTTATTAGTTTACACCTATTGATAATAGGCGGTCAAATTATCATAATCACCTTAAGTCTGGCTAAGATTTATAAGCACACATAGGCAATGTGTGTCATTAAAGTCATCCACTCTTTGTGTGGAGAAGTTGTATTTTTTTGCAGTGGGGTAAAATAATTCCAATAGCTGTAATAACCACCAGTATAACAGATAATTGGTAATATAACAGCTTATATGTCATTCTGTCATATTCCCAAGCAAAGTTTAGGCAGTTATAAGTTATGTTTTGGAAAACACCAAAAACACTGTTGTGGTGAAACATTTTGTCAGACATTGACGTAACTTCTTTTACAAACTCTGTGTCTCCTTGGTATTTAAATTAAGAATAAAGTGCTTTCCTTGATGCATGTGTTTGTGTAAAAAAAAAAAGAAAAAAAAAAGGAAATCAAAATGGTATTGCTTTTTAGCAAGAAAGTAACAAAGTGCTGTCCACTCCAATCCATCCACTGGACTAGGAAAATCAGTGGTGAACCATTATATATATATCAGAGATAAAATATATCAAATAAAAGTTGTATTTAATACTGTGATGATGAATCTAAAGAGGGGTTAAAACACAGGAGATTAGAAAATGAAGGAGCATAGCTTATTTTAAAAATAAGAATTTGTAGAATCAGATATTGATGTCCAAACACCACAAATAAATGCTAATGCCACAAGACAAAACCAATGCAAACGGTCTGGACATTGTATGGTTCTCAACTCTTGTTTCTTATGACAATCATCGGACAGGCATACATTAAAAAAGTATCTACACTTGTGGAATGTCTGGTTTGAGTAACCCAAATCACATTAAGTCTTCAGGGAGGCCCGTAAACCTGCCTGTTAATGGTATAGTGTACCAGCAAGTGTGCACACCGAGAACTTTGACTTGTGGTTAAATTGTGCATTACATAATGCTCTATTATTCATGCCAAGGTCTTAATCATCCCACTGCAGATCATCCCACGTGCTTATCTTGCCCATTCAGTTATATGAGCAATTATGACTTTCTCCCACAAACCCTGTGCTTGTGTTCTGTAACAGCGTGTGGGCAACAGTGGCTTTCCTGGCCAATGAAGTGGCCTTTGCATGAGCTGATAAGGCTGCTACTGTAGCTCTCTATGACTGTGCTGCTATTTGTCAAACCTGTCAGCTGACCCAGTCACCCAACACACACACACACAGTAGTCACTCCCCGCTGCCACCACACAGTCATTGTGTCCTCTCTCAGTGCTGTATTGTGGACAGTTATAATTCGGCATGAATCACACAGGATGCCTTCTTTCTGAACTTAGGGGGCCATGAACTCAAAACCATGACCCTCTGTGCTCAGATCCAAAAAGCGGTCACACTAAACAAGATGGGGAAATTTTTTTTTTTTTTAAATAAAATTAGTCAGACATACCTTAAGGGAAATTTAAGCATGATCTCATTGTGAACACTGAAGCAGATAGCATTCAATATTACACTGGCTTTTGTTAAAGAATTTGATTTGATTAAATATGAAGACTGAATTTTTTATCTGTGACATACTCTCATCTCTTCCTCTTCCACTGTCTTCTTCTCTAATCTGATCCTGTTTGACAGACAACCAAAAAGGGCAGCAGAAGGCCTGCCAGAGCATCAGGCCTCTTGACATGTCAGACTGCGTTGGATCACAGTGACATTGAAGAGAAAGGACAGGGAGGGAACAATATGTCTAGTGGCACATTGTTGCATGACACCGTCAAGCCTGGCGTCACCCTGTCTGCCCCCGAAGACCTCTTTCCCTCTGACTCTCACTAACATGCTGAGTAAATAAACCACAAGTATATTTCTGTCCACACATATTCAACAGGTGAAAAAGTAGATTCTGTGAATACTAACATGAAGTCAGTGTGTATACTGTGGATGGTGTGGGTGTTATTGTGTGAATTTGTAAACTAGCAGGAACATTCTCACAATCATGCCCTATTACCACTGAAGACACATATTTCTTAATAAATCATATATTACAATGTATTTTCATATAGAGTTAAGATAGTCAGACTCATGAAATAAATCAGACTTGCTTGTTTGGTTGTTCTTATTTTCAGTCACATAAATATACATATTACAACACGCTCCCAGAGCTTAGGCATCATTGTTACAATGAAGAAAGACCAGCACCAACGCTATTGACCTCTGTTGTACATCAATTGATGGGATGCTACACACAGCAGCACCTTAGGCACAATTCTCAACTGATTTAACAGCTACAACCTCTAAAATGTCCTAAAGTCAACCACATCTGAGCCTTTTTTTCCCTCCGCCGTTTTTGGACTTCTTTTTTTCCGTTCCAGTGGACGATCCTGAGCAAAGTGGGAAAGCTGAGCCACGCAATGGTGTGAAGATGGTGATCATCTGATTAACCAGGTCCCATCTGGTCAGAAAATGAGCTTCTTCTTCATCACAGCTGAAAATAATACAAATGCTGTTATTACAATACCATTTTTTAAATAAAGCACTTCAGAATAACATGGCCACATACTGTATCTACACTACATGTGCATGTAAAACAAGCTTCTAATGAGCAATCTGCTAACAATTAAAGTTCCCGTCTACTGTAAGTATTTGGAAATTCTCTCTGTAATATACTGTAGCATAGAGCATAGCGTATAGTCAACCCAGATATTTTCCAAAACCACAGGAACAGGAAAAAGCTTTGAACCTCCCAGTAACACCAAGTAAAACATACCCTACCACGATCCACTAAACTCTACGTTTGTGTGTATTCTACTTTGCTATATTCTGAATTTTCTAACTGCAGTTAAATGTGCAGCCAACACCCTTTGAATTGCTAGGTTCAAATCGAGTGGTATTCTAGATTTATGACCGTAGTGTGCATAACCATGAGAACACAGGATCGGTTCACTGGGCTAAAAATTCACAACATGTTATATGTAAGTTTGGTCTGAGTGGGATGTTCTAAAATGTCCAGATCCTTTCAAAATCTGCCTCGAACATTTTGTGGCAGACACTGTTTAAACCACAACTAAAACAGTTTTACCATAATAATATTGACCTACTTTATTTGACCTTGTGTATATCAAGGGCAAATATATATGTTAAATATACTTGTTGGATTAGGGGTACATATAGCAACTATGAGCTAATATGTTTTTTATTACTTGTCTCCAGGCCCTCGATTTTCCTCTTGAGCCCGATTGTTTCCTTCTCCCTCAGAGCCTCAGCTGCACAGTTGGGTCGGGGGAGTAGGGGACCAGGAGTGGGACCAGGTCGATTACTGAAGTACCTCATCTTCAAAGCCTGGAGAACAACACACAACAGTATAAACACGTCATCACCTGCGGATGGGCAGTCATTCCTTAAAGCTTCGGTTAACTTTTTGCGGCCGCATGGACATGAGCTGATGTGGAGTCGTGATGAGGAAGAGTTTAAATCTTTTATACTCAGTGCAGGTTTCTCCTTGCGACAAAGCTCCTCAGAGTTCTCCAATTTTGTCTGCCCATCCGCATCCACATAGTGTGAGAGAAAATACCATGTCCCTTTGTATTAGCATTTGTGTACTCAGATTTATCTGAATGTTTTGGGAAAGCAGAGACTGTCCTAGTTTAGATACAGTTCTTATCATATTCGCATCCGCACTCTTCCAAAAACATTCTAATCACCAGTAACTTCTTTTAATGAATCTTCCACTCAGAAGCAGGGCGGAAGGTGGGGGGTCACAAAGGGGAGGGAAGGCTAAATCAAGATAAGGTGGGGGTCACAAAGGAGAGGGAAGGCTAAATCAAGATTATAAAGAATGATGTAGTGAGGGAGCTCTCTGTCTTTTTACACTGACTTGTCTGCTGTATGGACCCAAATGCATTTGCTTAATAAATTGTATTTGCTTCTTAACTGAATGACCAGAGACTGTTTATGAAATAATTTCACCAACAATAGTTAGAAAAATTTGGATGTGCAGAGACAGGCGAACACCTGCCGCAAGGAACCCCTACGAAGGGCCGTGTCTGATGGTGTGACGTCACTTTGGCCGTGCAGACACTCGCAACCCTTGCAGATGCGGCAAGCATAAATCCTGCTTGAGGCAGAAATGTCTACAAAAGTATACTGCATGTATGTATGTATGTACGTAGAGTATCATCTTGTATATGTTTATCTTTGTCGCCTGAGTCTCTGGATCAAGAAATGAAAAACTAGCCATACATTGTTTTATTCCTTGTATCTTACTCTTTATTGTTCCTGTCTTTTAATGTTGCTTTTATGCTGTAAAGAAACTTGTTTTCCAAAGAGCTCAATTAATAACATTATGCTGATTATTGGAAAATGTATAGATTAAAAGACATCTGGATGTGTTTCCTAAACATCATTGAAGGTTGATCAAACTCACCATTAGTGAAATGGTTGAAATGTTTAACTTTTGATTATATTATTTAACATATTCACTCAGAATCTGCTATAGAAAATAGAAAAATACTCAATAAACCATGAAACGTAAGTACACAACACTCCCAACATGGATTTTAGAAAACGAAATGCAATTCATATTTTTCTCTCAACTGAAAATGTAAAATGTTCCTTTGAGACTCTTAGGGTGGCTGTGGTCTTCTATGTCTGCACACAATTAACCATAGTACATTACACTGATAATGTGAAAGTGTGCTTTAGTGGTGTATTACCTGTGAAGCTGTGGTCCTCGTCAAGGGGTTAAAGGTGAACAAGGCCTGTAGCAGCTCCAGTAAGTCGTCGCCAGCTGCAGTGAATATATGTTCCAGAGGTGTGCCAGGAAATATCTTGAAGGACACATAGTCTGGTAGACTATTCATCCCCTGCAGATGTATATATGACAAACAAATTACACAAGGATCTTCACATGTGAGCAAAGTAAAAAAACATCTATCACTGGGGAAAATAAAAAGATACCAACAGGCCACGTCTCTTCTGTAGGCGTCCCAAGGGCCTCAAAGATCTTAGTCAGCTGGTCAAGATCTGAGTCTCCAGCAAGAAACGGTATCTACAGCAAAGGACAACACACAGAGACATAAGGATCCAAACATAAGAGCATTCCCTGTTACTGTATGAATGTCTCTTTGAAGTGTACGTGGTTTGTGTACCCGAAGGAGCAACTCTGCCAAGATGCATCCCACTGCCCACATGTCAACACCCACACCGTACATCCTGGCACCAAACAGGAGCTCAGGGGAGCGGTACCACCTAGGAACAGGATCAATAAACAGAGAGGTAAACTGTTTTAAACAGGAATTCAGTACGCTACTCTTCTAGTGAGAAGATTCATTCTGTTAAACTAGAATGTCACAAATGTATCTCCTGATGACAAACATTTAATTTAATAAAATTAAGCACATGAAGATGCATTTATCTAAATTGATTTAGATAAGCTACTGTAGGAGATTTCCAATGAGAGTAACAAAAACACAGGGGAATGTGCAGATAAGTTCTGTATTATTAATTCAATAAGATGGACAAAAAGCACAGACCTGGTAACAACTTGATGTGTGTAGACTCTGTTGGGACTGCCAAACGCTTTGGCCAAACCAAAATCAGCCAACTTTAACACTCCGCTGCCGTCCAACAGCAGATTATTGGGCTTCAGATCCTGTACATACAAAGAAACGAAATGTACATTACTGACTGTGTGTGCACACGCGTGCGTGCGTGTGTGTGTGTGGAGTGCTCTTACCCTGTGTAGGACCCAGTGTTGGTGCATATACTCTAATCCCTGTAGAGTCATGAGGATGTAGGCTTTGATGTTGGCCGGAGTCAGGCATAGGCTGGTGTCTTTAATGATCACCTTAAAAAAACAAAACAAAGCGGCTTAAGTAAAGCTGAATATCTGCCAACTAATAAGCTTCATCAAATTATTTAATATTTGTACATGTTGTCTCTGGGGTACACATTCCAAATCAAATTACACTTATCTGAGCAGATAAGAGAACTAAAGACAACTGGGGTATTATGCCTGAATAAGTAGACGCAGCCAAGCTAAACAGCACAATCCAGATTCAACCTCTCACCCAGAATCTCCATTGTTCCACCAGCTCCAAAAACACCGACTTCAGTATCCGGCTACATATTTTTATTGGCAATAAAAGCATGGAACATCTGTAGTCGATAAGCTCACACAGCTAAATGTAACCTAAAAATAGTCTTTTAGCACCGGTAATCAGATGAGCATCATATTTCAAACTCATGTCTGTTCTGTCTGTCTGTCTGCTGCCTGTGAGCCACTAATGGCATCAATTCATTGGGAGAGCCAAGAGCGGAGTGTTATTGATTTTTTTTTTTTTAAAGCGTAGTTATCTTGTTTTGCATCGTTCTATTAGAGTCTGATGTATTGGTGGTGGGCGCCCATCTGGAGCCTTGTATGCTAAAACAATAAAAGCCTCAGTGACCTTGCAGAACCACTTAATGGTGAGATGAGAGCACTCACGCTGCTATCGTCGTCATCCTGCTCATATTTTCACTGCTGCTCTGTCTGTCATCTGACCTTACACCTCTCAATCACAATTTGTTTCATGTATTCGCTCATTCTTTAGCGAGCTCGGCCACTCACAGATTGGAAGCAGAACATAGCACCAAACAAATTACTATCACAATTGCCACACACATAAAGTAGATTTGTGTGGAAAAGAAATTTCTAATGAGACCCAGCTTTTAAATGCTCTCTCCCTGTTCTCTATTAAGGGGAGGTAATAAAGACGGAAATTTCCATCTGGTGGCCCGCTAATGAAATGCAACATAATGTTCTTTTACGAGCATGAATGAGTGATGTGAATATCCATACAGAGAGACAATGTATAACGATATAACACATCTGTACAATAAGTTGTGATCCAATTCAAGAGGCGTTGATTCAACTCTATATGAATCAATCATGCAGGCTGCAGTTTGTGGTAGTGGTCTACTGAATCACATAATATTGTACTATTGAACAGCACTATCTTGCAAGGAAAATAATAGGCAAATGAGTAGAGCTTTATTTTTTTAAATCTATAATTTGCTAATTTTTTTAGTTATTTAGTTAGGTTAGTTAAGTATTTACTATTAATTGTTCGAGATATTAAATGTTTTAGGAAACAACATATTAAATTCCTGTCAAGATAAATTCATAAGTCAACATGAACTGACCACAAACTCTTACAATTTAGTTAAAACAAAATTGGAAAGCTTCTCAATGGGCTGTTGTATGGGGCTGCATAATATTGTGTCAAGTTATTTTCGGTCTATCCCTGGAAAGAGAGACGGACAAAAAGAGATTTTTTTAATAAGGTGAGGAACTGTCTAACCTCCAGATCTGTCTCCATGAAATCAAACACCAGGCTGATGTTAGATTTGTGTCCGAAGGCATCCAGCAGCTAAAAACACACAGCACATGAAATGTTAATGCTCAGTTCAAATTAGGAGAATACCTCACTAATACAAGTAATACCATTAACATGTTAATTAGAAGATATATTCTGACATAATGAATGTTTACACACCCCAATGATATTTGGATGCTGCAGTTCCTGCAGCAGTTTGATCTCTCGAAGAGCAGTCCTATTGATACCTATTGATAAGAAATCATTAACAGGTGGATGACAATGAACTGCTGCACTCTGTGGTAAAAACATTAAATGTAGACCTAACTCTAGTCAATGGATTAAAGAGATGTCTTCTAGTCTGGCATTAGAAAAACTGACTTTCATAGTAAGAGGTAAAGTTGAGGATTTTTATATGATGTGGAAACCTTTCATACATTTTATGAACGGCCTGACTGTAGATCTCTGTGATCGGATAAGGATTGGTGCTACCACCGTCACTCCAAGGTAGCTTGTAATTTGTATCATTGCTGGAGCAGGATGATTGTGAATAGGGAGATAGAATAGGATGATGACTGAATTGTGCACTGATATTTTTTTAATTGATTATACAGACGTAGGCAAAATTGTTGGTACTCTTCCGTTAAAGAAAGAAAACCCCACAATGGTCACTGAAATAACTTGAAACTGACAAAAGTAATAATAAATAAAAATTTACTGAAAATTAACTAATGAAAATCAGCTGTTGCTTTTGAACTGTGGTTCAACAGAATCATTTTAAAAAACAAACTGATGAAACTGGCCTAGACAAAAATGATGGTAGCCCTAGAAAAGATTGAAAATAATTTGACCATAGGGACATATTAAACTAAGGTGTGTCCTGTAATTAGCATCACAGGTGTCTTCAAACTTGTAATTAGTCAGTCTGCCTATTTAAAGGGTGAAAAGTAGTCACTGTGCTGTTTGGTATCATGGTGTGTACCACACTGAACATGGACCACAGAAAGCTAAGGAGAGAGTTGTCTCAGGAGATCAGAAAGAACATTATAGACCTTCATGTTAAAGGTAAAGGCTATAAGACCATCTCCAAGCAGCTTGATGTTCCTGTGACTACAGCTGCTCATATTATTCAGAAGTTTAAGGTCCACGGGACTGTAGCCAACCTCCCTGGACGTGGCCGCAAGAGGAAAATTGATGACAAATTGAAGAGACGGATAATACGAATGGTAACCAAAGAGCCCAGAACAACTTCCAAAGAGATTAGAGGTGAACTCCAAGGTCAAGGTACATCAGTGTCAGATCGCACCATCCGTCACTGTTTGAGCCAAAGTGGACTTGATGGAAGACAACCGAGGAGAACACCAAATCATAAAAAAGCGAGACTGGAATTTTCCAAAATGCATATTGACAAGCCACAAAGCTTCTGGGAGAATGTCCTTTGGACAGATGAGACAAAACTGGAGCTTTTTGGCAAGTCACATCAGCTCTATGTTCACAGACGCAAAAATGAAGCATCCAAAGAAAAGAACACTGTACCTAATGTGAAACATGGAGGAGGCTCGGTTATGTTATGGGGCTGCTTTGTTGCATCTGGCACAGGGTGTCTTGAATCTGTGCAGGGTGTAATGAAATCTGAAGACTATCAAGGCATTCTGGAGCGAAATGTGCTGCCCAGTGTCAGAAAGCTTGGTCTCAGTCGCAGGTCATGGGTCCTCAAACAGGATAATGACCCAAAACACAGCTAAAAACACCCAAGAATGGCTAAGAACAAAACATTGGACTATTCTGAAGTGGCCTTCTATGAGCCCTGATCTAAATCCTATTGAACATCTGTGGAAGGAGCTGAAACATGCAGTCTGGAGAAGGCACCCTTCAAACCTGAGACAGCTGGAGCAGTTTGCTCACGAGGAGTGGGCCAACATACCTGTCGACAGGTGCAGAAGTCTCATTGAGAGTTACAGAAATCACTTGTTTGCAGTGATTGCCTCAAAAGGTTGTGCAACTAAATATTAAGTTAAGAGTACCATCATTTTTGTCTAGGCCAGTTTCATTAGTTTGTTTTTTAAAATGATTCTGTTGAACCAAAATTCAAAAGCAATGTCTCATTTTCATTAGTTAATTTTCAATAAATTTTTATTTATTATTACTTTTCTCAGTTTCAAGTTATTTCAGTGACCTTTGTGGGTTTTTCTTTCTTTAACGGAAGAGTACCAACAATTTTGCCTATGTCTGTATGTATGTGTGGTTTTGTATGTGTATATGCTGCGCGTGTGTATGCAGTACATATGTTTGTATAAAGAATATACACAAGTAAAAAAAATAAAATTTAAAACAATAAAATCTATTTATTTATATATATTTATATATATATATATATATAATATATATTTATAATATATATAAATATATATTATATATATATACATATATATATATATTTATAATATATATATATATATTATATATATATACACATACATACATATACATACATACATAAATAATATACACATACATAATATATATACATACATATACATACATAATATATATATATATATATATATATACATACATTATATATATATATATATATATATACACATACATACATACATATACATACATAATATATATACACACACATACATACATGTATATATAAATAGATTTTATTGTTTTAAATTTTTTTTTTTTTTTACTTGTGTTTATTCTTTATACTTATATATCTATTTTTTTGTATATAATATGTTTTTCCTGTATCTATACTGGCTTATTTTATATTAATATTAGGTTTGTGAAGTTTCTTTGTACCAAGAATGTTATTATTGGGGACATTTGTGAATGTTTGTTCTGTTGTTTCAAAATGAACAAAAAAAACAATAAATATGAACAACAAAAAACATTAAATGTGTGTGTGCTGTTAATAGGCAGTCAGCATTTACCATCTTTAGCCTCAGTTCTGTGGCCAACTTTAATCTACCAGAAAAAAAGACAACAATTTGTTGTTAAAAGTCATCATAGCATACAAATTAACAACTTTACTAAATTAACTTTTTCGTTACCTTTTTAATGGCAACTATGGTATCATTGTTTTTGTCTCTGGCTTTGTACACTGTGGCGAACTGGAGAAGAGAAACAGAAGACAATAAGTACAGAAATGTCTTGTATTGTCTCATAGCACCACTGCTGCTGCTGCTGCTGCTGCTGCGAGACAACAGCATGGAGCAGCAAGGCTTTGTTGACATTAACAACCAGCTAGTTAGCATCCTAACATGCTTCCTACACATCCACACAGATCCTGTAAAGAGAAGAAGGTAGACGGATATGAAATCACAGGTATTTATCTCCACCTACCTGACCCTCTCCGAGGAAATCCAACTTCTCGTATCGTTTGTTTCTGGATCTTACATCAAGCGCCATGATAGATGAGAGCTAACTGTCAGTTTCATGAGGAGACACTTCCGGCTTTGTTAAAGGTCCGCTGGGTTCTGTTTCCGGGTCAAAGGAGGTTTTATATTGACCAACACCGCCACCTACCGGTGCGCTGTGTCCAACACTGACAGCCAGGGAATGAAATTAGCATCTGCCACCTGCCAAATACAAGGGAAATGTTGGTTGTGGCAGGTAAAAATGTCAGGTCACCTGCCACCATGGCAGATATATATTAAGAAATATTATTTTTTAAAAGCAATTCCTAAATTAAAAATAGTCAGGGATGAAGGTTACATGATCTAGATTTCTACTGTCTGTTACCACTGACCTGTATGGCTCTCTTCCCAGCTCTCCAAAAACACAAAAATCTGAATTTTCAACTCAAATGTGAAATCTGTCCTTCTCTATGGCTGTGAAACCTGGAAACCCACAAACACGATCACCAACAAACTGCAAGGGTTCATTAACAACTGCCTCCGATACATACTGAGGATATGGTGGCCCAGAAAAATTACAAATACAGACCTGTGGAAGCAGACAAACCAGGAGCGGAGCAACAAAGAAATCAAAAGGAGAAAGTGGAGATGGATCGGGCATACACTCAGTAAACAAGAAACAAACATAACAAGACAATCTCTGGACTACAACCCACAAGGAAAGAGGAAGCCAGGGAGACCAAAAACCAACTGGAGACGTTCCACGCTCGACGAGCTAAATAAATCCATGGCGGACGCCCTATGCTCCCAAGGGGGCCAAGAGGCTTAAGAAGAAGTAACCACTGACTCAGTGTTCACTAGGGGTGGAAGAAAATATAGAGTATATAGAGATACATTGCAAATCGATTCTCAAAAACCTTGTATTGATTTCTAATCAATAGTTTATATGCAAAGATTAACTCAGGGAATATTTTATTTTATTTGCAAAGATACGCGCCCTCTGTGATAAATGCAAATGCAGATCCTACTATTCTGATTGCATAGATTTTATGCATATGGTGGTGTGTTCTTTATACTATGACAGTTTTCCTAAAATTGGATAAAAAAAAAAATCTCAATATATTGCCTTGCTTACAGTATCGCAGTATATTGAATCGTTACCCTTGTATCGTGATACGTATCGTATCTCCAGATTCTTGCCAAAACACAGCCCTAGTGTTTACAATTCTAAAGCGTTCTACGTAGATTTCAGAAGTGTCAGACAAAACAAATGTGTGGCTAGTAGAAATGTTCAGTGACCTGCCACAGTGGCACATGAGGAAAAAAAATAATTTTAGAGCCTGCTGACACTATACAACCTGTAAAGCAGGTTTAGCTAATATAAACAAGTTAATATGATATATATTCTATTTTATTTTAAGGTAACAGTGAATTGTTTGTGCACTAATTTCTACTGTGAATGTCGTGCCACAATTCTTTTATTGTATAATGTTTATGAAGTATCAGTTTTTCCCTTAGAAACTTTATTTTTATTACTTTATTATTACAGTAACATGGAACTACAAATAGTACTAGTACTACTAATAATAATAACCATAACAACAACAGCAATAACAATATTAGTAATACTAGTAATCTTAATGATAATAATCATAATGAAATCTGATCTGTTATCAAATTACTACTAAAAAAAAAAAGAATGAAACAAAACAACAACTATTGCTGTATTGCTGTACTTTATTTAATTTTAATTTTAGGTTCAAAGGAAATTCCCTCGTACCTTTATACTATCTTTGGTTTGACAATGTGTTTTTTATATTATATTACAGATATTGTATAGGGTTTCTTTCTGCCAATATCACTACAACTACTACTACTGTAATAATAATAATAATAATAATAATAATTGTAATAATAATAATAATAATAATACAATGTTTGGCATATTACATTTAGTAGGATTTCTGAAACAGTGAAAGGAAAATAAGTCGGATCTGTCATCCAATTACTAACCAAACAAAAAACAAAAAACAAACAAAATACCAACTTATGCTGTATTGTGATGTAGGCTACTTTATTTAATTTTAATTTTAGGTTTTACGTTTATACAACGTTTTCTTTTACAATATATTTTCTATATTATATTATATTACATATATTGTATAGGGTTTATTTCTACAACTTTACTACAACTGCTACTAATAAGAATATTAATAATAATGTTGTGATAGTCATACAGTAACAGATTTTCATTCTGCACTTTGTATGACAGAAAAGTAAATCTCAGATCCTATCTGTCCTCAAATTCCTGTAACATTTCACAGTTATGATGCAATATGCAGTACTGTTATGTTCCAGACAGTTTGCCTTTTTTTCTTTTCATTCTTTTAGGGGTTAGCAGTTTGACATTGGTCCCTTGGGAGTCTCTTCTGTCAGTTAGGAAGGTTTTGTGATCCATGCACCGCTGAACACATCTCTACATCCCATCTCCATACACAGTAGATACCCTCACATCCCGCAGGATTAGGCATGGCTCCTCTCCTTTGACCCTCCCTGCCTCACACACACATTCATTCAGTTTCATGTTAAGTTTGACAAGAGGAGTGTGAAGGATCAGCAGGCCTAATACACCCCTCAGTCTCCCCTCAGATGCATGCACATTCATATCCTGACAGCTCACAGATGTGACTGACAGGACCGTATGTGCTCATGCAACCATGCAGAGGAGAAGAGAGGAGAAGAGAGGAGAGGAGAGGACAGGACAGGAGAGAAGAGACTAGCAGCAGTCTAAATCTTTACTGGCTTTGTATCATCAACCTTTAGGGACGCACAGGCAGCCTTAATGTAGAACATAACTGTCCAGTGGCGGACATAACTCAGACCCACTTACATCACTCGCTCTAAAACAAATGTGACGTATTGATGTCCTCCTCTAATTCTGATATGATTTGAGGGCATTCTCTTGCTCATTCCCCTCAGTCTCTCTGCGAGGCTGTGGACGAGGAGAGCGGCAGCTGAGTTATGGAGGCATAAGTGATTCTGGTGGCGTTTATACAGTTTGTCACAGTAAATCTCCCGATAGCACGGGTAACATTACGCACAATAACTCACTCTGGTTATATGTCACATTAGCAGATGGTGATGCTGTTGAGCTGGTGTGTGTGTGTGTGTAGGCCTACCTCTGTTTGACGGGCAGGAGGAGAGTGAAACCGCAGGGCTGTTTATCAAACTCATAGGAAGTGGGTGTTGTTGAGCGAGGACGTGTCGCACCACCACATCCTGCTGCTGGGAATCAGCTTCAGACGGGACAGTGTTCACACGATGTACAGTAAACAACAAATGCAGGCCAGGTGTCTTTTTTGTGTCAGTGTGTGCGTGTGTGTGTGGTATGTGGCCACTTTATTCAACACTGTACACCGATTGTAAATCTATGATGAATCTGGTCAGTTGTCCTTAAAAAGAAGGGTGAAGACAAGGCCATACAGGTGGTCTCTTTTTTTAAATTCCCCTTTGCATGCCTAACACACGTTCTGTTACGTACACTAACAACTGGCAATCAGATTTGTTTCAACCACCACCACCACCACCGACAACACCCACAAACCATGCTTATCACATCAAAATACATGAAAACAAGATCTAGAAATCTGATGAAATGTTAAGAGGAAATGCCTTTTCTGAGAGAAGATAACACTTGAAAGCTTCAGCTCACCTCAAGCATATCTAAAAAGATATCTCAGTATTTTGTTTATCGCGCATTAGACCTCCTCTTTCTGTTTTAGTTGGTCATATTGCTCCGTTTGACATTTCAGTCATTCATTGCTCCATTTGACATTTTAGTCATATCGCTCTGTTAGGTCAACACATCGGAAATATATAAGGTTTTAAAAGGAACTCTGACACACTGATTGAATAGGAGAAAAATGATTCAGCGGTATCTCAGCCAGTGCTGTATCGTATCATATCATACACCTGCTGCACGCCTCTGTCTTTGTTTTACTCACAGAGTCTCAGGGGAAGTGGCAGTGTTCTGTCATGTAGGGAGTTTTCCTCTTTGTTTCTGTTTCTGACTCTCACACATAGGCACACACACACACACACACACACAAGCACACACACACACACACACACACACACGCAGCTGTATCTGACCACATGCACAGTTATAACACAACAGGATGTTGTAGGGTGGATGTTTGAGGTGTGAAGGTTCACACAAGTCGTGACAAACAATATGTTTCAGAGAACTAATTATTTATTATTCATGCGCTCAGTAGATGCTTCCACTCTTAATCTTGTTTCTTTCTTAGTAAAGCATATAAACCTGTATTTGAACCCAAATGTATCTAACTTCTGACAGTGACTTACTGCAACCACTCACAGTCCACAACATGATTCACTTTGCCCATTTCACGTTCATTCTTTGCAGATGTCTGCAGTGACAAGACAATACGAAAGCAGAAGGACAAACAGAAGGACAACCATTATCTTCCTTGCTGCCGTTTGTTTACAACCAACGCAGAGATTCATCAAATTGGTGCTGTCAGTCCTGGGCTGCATTGTTAGACGCCAGAACTGTCACTTTGAATAAATATTAGGGCAGAATGTTTTTTTTTGCTCCCCATTGTCTTCCTCCGGCATCTGAGGCATCGGCATACTCCGGGGCTTGCGGAGGACTTCAAGATGAGCCCACTTGATAGCTCGGCTCATACAGAGACGACATTATGATAATGTCCCTATAAGTAGCAGGGGGATGGGCGCGGTGTCATCTCTTCACATAGACAGAGCCAGCAGGGAGTCCGCAGTCAACTGCATTTAGGGCCGTCTTTGTTGTTGTCTTAGCTCCCATCTGCGTTGTTGTTTTTGTTCTGGTCCGCGTCTCCTCTCAGACGTCGTTATCGCTCTCATTAAAAGAATCTCTATCTCAGCTCCAAATGGAGAACAAAGTCTTCCAATAACTCTTTCTCTCCCTTTGTTTGTGTGTGTGTGTGTCTAGCGTTGTATATGCAAGTACGACTGCATGTGCAAACAGCAGGTGGCCACTTTAGTCCTTCAGAGACACTGTACACTGTGTGCTGAGTAGTTCTGTTTTAATGAATTGCTGTACGTAGCACATACGTTCAGGTTTTAGTTTATTTGATAGTCAACACTAGGGAATTTGGAGGATGTGTGAAGTGTGTACCAGGATGGATTCGACCCCATGATGCCACTGGTCGGGTATACACTGAATGTGTCTTACGCAACTAAGGGCAGCAGGGTGTTCGTCTTTGGAAGGTAAATGAGGGAGAAGAGGAGGCCATTGTGGTTTATCGGAGTGTATCAGGAGCAGAAGATAGCCCCAGTGGTGTGTTATCCAAGAAGTCATTTACTTCATTAACCCAGCCAGATCACTGAGGCCTCAGTAATCAACCTTGTCACACGTCCCATTAACTTCTCACTCTATCAGCATGGCCCTTGCTCCTTCTGACACACACACACACACATACAGATGCACTACTGTTACGCACATCTGTATCCGCAACACACAAGTGCACGCTCTCAGACAAGTGCACGCTGTCACACACACACAACTGCTTGTTCCTTGCGTGCTTCCACTGTCTTACTCACAGCGAAGACCTTTTCTTCTGCACGCACACACACACACAAAACACACACACACATACACACTCCCTCTCTCTCAGCTAACCCCATTACCTCTGTCAGTCCCAGGGGTCTCTCAGCTCTGATGAACCCTCTGCTGCCCTGTGAGATTAGTGGACTCCCTGAGAAAAGCCCTTCATTGATTGAACGTGAGTCTCTCCTGCTCGCAATGTCAGCTCAAGGTTAGCACGTTGACTCTCGGCAGCAGTCAAGTGCCGTATCTTTGTTATGAATATCAGTGTGTTATTACTCTGCTGACTCCACTGCTTATATTATTCATAGAGACAGTTAACCAATTATTGACATTCACCTTCAGAGTATCTCTTTCTCTCCAGCGGGCCCCACTTATAAAATTTGCCAAAAGCATTTATTAATTGTTAATTTTTTTTCTCCTTCTTCACTTCATCTCAATCTCCCCATCGATGAAGCCACAGAGGAACTGTTGCCACATAAAAGCTTCAGCATTTGGTGAAGTGGTTTGAATGAGATTCACTTTTATGTATCGTGAATCAGGCACGGGGAAGCATTTACTTTGCATCCCACTTGAGGGAGCGAGGATCTTGCAGGCGAAAAGGCAGGGAGAGATGAAGGAATGGGGGCAGCTCTCAGCCTGTATAATAGACAGTTAGATAAATGGCAGGATCGGAAAGACAGATTGATCTTTTTATGTTGAACTTGATGAACATGAATGATGCGCCAGATTTCCTGTAGCGGTGAATAGAGATGAAAGGATTATCTGGATATTTAGATCATTGAGGCAGGAACGTTGCCCTGCACCGCCGTCTCTTTCCTCCCCATCATAATTCAATATTTACAGTTTAAGCTGGAAAACTGCTCCCTCTTGGCTGCCTGTATCTTGTATCCATGGCAACAGATTCTAGAACAGAGTGCCGTCTGTATCTGTCCGTGTGTGTGTGTGTCTGTGTGTAATGTTTACTGATACACTGCAATTGATTGGTTGTTGGGGAGCAGCTGTTGACCCCTCACTCTCAGGGGTCTCTTTGTGTTCTTGCACACATCCCAAATCAATAGACACACATGCATGTGAACACACACACACACACACACACACACACACACACACATTTGTTATTCTATATTCGTGAGGTCTTAAAATATATCTTAGAGTCAAATTCTATTTCTCATCTCCAAAACCCCAAACGTCAACCCCCAAATTAACCCAAATTAAAATGTAATGTAAATGTAATTTTTATTTTACTATGTACAGAGCTCAGCTTAACCCTAAACCCAGTTGTAACTTTAGATTTTTATTGAACCTCATTCCTGGAAATAACCCAGAATTAACTTAAAAGCAAGGAGCAATAATGAGCTTCATTTTGAAAGACATTTGGTCCTCATAAAGATAGAAGAAAAATGCACCCAAACACACACATGCAGCAATACAATACTGGCCTCATGCCCATAAGTGGAGAAATGAGCAAATGGGTAATAAAGAGTTGCTGTGGCATGGTTATGAAAACACTCCCAATGAAATAGAGACTCTAAACACAATACACACACACACACATACCTATGTCCACGAGCACACACACACACATAGCACGTTTGTGAATCTAATCAATGTGCCACAGCAGGGGAAGTGAAAAGCAACAACACCCAAAACCACTGATGGCATTGCATATTTTTTTTAACTACGAAACTGTGCTGAGTGTTTACATGCTACTGAGCACACAATCACAAATACCACCACGGCTAATGAAATACCTCCCAGTGGGTGCTCTATACACGTGGGCATACACACACACACGCCGGGGATGAGTAACAGCTAGTAACTGTGGGGCACCAGGAGGGAAAGGTCATCTGACATAATTTGCATTGCTTGTTCATGTTAAAGGATGTTTTCCATACAAGGAAGGTCAAGAAGGTTTGCATGGAGACGCGATATAAACACAACTTCTGACAATGATGAATTACTAATGGAACAACTGTGGCTTGTTCCAGTATGGTTGATGTGGGTTTTCCACCCTGCTACTAATTTGACATATTAAGGGGAAAGCACCAGAACACACACACACAGACATGCACATAGACAAACCCAGAATTTAATCTACCTTTATGCATCCACTCAAACACCCACTGTCTTCTTCTGAAGCAAAAGTGTGTTGTGGCAACTTTTGTCCCACTGAACACACATGCTAAATTGGTCTTAATTATACTGTGCCTGTCAAATAACACCGTCCCGAGTCATCCCAGTAGTTGTGGTTTATGGGCACAACCATTTCCTATTAAGACAACGGTGATAAACTTTATTTATAGGTTAGCCCACGGGTTTGCAAAAATGTTTCATGTCAAAACTCCCCCGAGGATGTGCAATAAAGCAACATCTGATAAGATTTATGTATTTAGTAATGACTCAGCAGAGGTTTGCATGCTTTGTCTATTGTAGATGAAGAGAGTGGAACCACTGATTATATTCTTTCTCATAATTTAAATCCACTCTCTTTGAACTGGAGGAAAGCTGATCTAGCTGTCGGTGTTTCACAACTATTCATCAGAATGATTTGGAGTAGGAAAGGCCTGTTTTGTGATCATCGGTTTAATCTGTTTTAGGATCCATTTTATGTATTTATGTTTGAAGAATTTGAATCTCCTGTGTGTCCGTTACATTTAGTGTTATGTTAAATTCATATTTTAAGCGTGTTTTGTGAACCTTAATTACTCTCTTCACATATCTCATCTAATTCTGCGTTGTATATTGTATGTTGTATGTTGTATGTTGTAGGTTGTATGTTGTAGCCTATGTGGTGCTGCTATCTTGGCGAGGACACATCTGTAACAGAAACTTTAATCTGAAGTTAAGTGAGGCCCTTGGTTAAATAAAACATTCATTTTTTCCTCATATTTCTGGGAGGTACCTGCGGCTTTACCAAGATGGACCATTGATGTTCAAATGGAGTCTGGTATTCTCTGCTATTAAACTATCATCTGGTCAGTGTGGCAGCAGTGACAAGGTCTAATATATAAGGCAATCAAACATTACATTTTCGTTGTTTCAGACATTTTTTAAACCAAGATTCAATATTAATAAAGCCTATATGCTTCTCTCAAAAAAATATCTATGTTAAAATAATGATTTCAGAGTCACACTCTATATAGCCTATAAAAGTTCAGTATGCAGGCATGTATCTGAATCTGTTGAAACATAAGATAAGATAAGATAAGGTAAGATAAGATATTCCTTTATTAGTCCCGCAGTGGGGAAATTTGCAGTGTACAACAGCAAAGTGGATAGTGCAAAAAACAACATGCATCAGCTAACAATGAAAAAAAAGAGCTAAACAAAGTGTAACAAAATATGAACCATTTAAATAGAAGGAAGTATAAAAATAGGAGCAGTATATACAGTATTGACAATAAACAGACAATTAACAAAATCACTCAGTCCTTAACAGCACTGACTCAGTCAAAACATCAGGCCTCTTGCCAGATGTTTCTTTCACCATTAGTGAGAATAGTGGGGATAGTGCAAAAAACAAGATGCATCAGCTAACACAGTTAAAAAAAATGATCTAAACAAAGTGTAACAAAATATGAACCATTTAAATAATAGGAGCAGTATATACAGTATTGACAATAAACAGACAATTAACAAAATCACTCAGTCCTTAACAGCAGTGACTCAGTCAAAACATCAGGCCTTTTGCCAGATGTTTCTTTCACCCTTTGCATCACACAGTCCCACAGGAGAAGGCCATGGCAATTAAGTGGAAGGTTGCAGTAAAGGAGACTGAGGCTGAGCGTGTTTTTGCTGCCAGGTGGAGGCGATGTCGCTCCTCCTCTCTCCTCTCCTCTGCTCTCTCCTCTCTGCTCTGCTCGGCCACTGAGCTTTCAGTCTGCTGGGTGAGATCATTACCAGACACCAGCTCTCCGGGACCTGACATTCACCGATCGGAAAAGCAGAGAGAGAGAGAGAGAGAGAGAGAAAACCCTGCAAGCAGCGAGAGAAAGCGCACCAAACCCAGCGTCTCCTGCCTCGACTCCTCAGTCTCTGCTGTACTGTGCGGCTCAAAGCGCGGTGACATTTTTCCCGCTGGATTTGGGGCTAGTAGAGTCGGATGCGGGCTTGTTTTGACTGCAGTAATAGTCCTGCTCACCCCCCCTCCTCTCCTACCAACCGAGTAGCGGATTTGCGAGGGATCTCAGCTCGCTGTGCAGCTCCAAGAGTGACCAGAGATCCTGCACCGGAGAGACGCTCTGCAGCTCCGCAGCTCCACCTCCAACAACCTCCAACCACCAGAGCCTCCAAACATCACCTTTCTGTGAGGAATTGGACATAAGCGCATAAGTTTTCCAATTGGATTTTCTTTTTTTTCCCTCCTGTGTGTCTACCTTTGCTTCTGTCATCAGATCGGCTGCAAAATCCTATTTTCTCTTTTTTTTTTTCTTCTTCTTTCCATTGACGCCATTTTTTCCTCGGAGGTTTTTCTGTCAAAAAAGATATAGCTCCATATATCTCCTGGCACCGTTTGACAGCTCCCCGGGAGGCTGTCATCCCATCCGTCGCTTGTGTTAAAATGTGTCTAAATGGATTGTAAATGATCTTGATAAAATATTTACACGTTAGAGCCGAGTGTGAGACAACATTAGACATGGGTAAGTAGCCCACCTGGTTGACTGGACACATTCCACACCTGAATACACCTTTCCTATAAATATGTCTTCATGTTTTTACATTATATATGTGTGTGTCTGCTGTTCATGCCTGCTGTTTTTACATGCCACCTCAGCCTATGTGTTTTTTTTTTTATTTTAATATATATATATGTCTGTGCCATTTTTATTCTTTAATTGACATGAAATATGTGCTTGTAGTCACATGCCAACAAATTCCGACTAAACACACGCACGCGTGCACACTCACGCGCACATTCAGAGAGAGACCACCCCAAACAATGCTGTAGCACTCAGTCTCCATGCATACTGTGTAATACCTTTGTAATTAGGTGGCAGTGAGATAAAACAGCTAATTAGGTCAATGGGGTGAAGTGTCCACTACACTGCTGATCAAGGACCAAGCTCAACCACTGCTGCTAGTTCAAATGTTTTTCCACAGGCGTGGACCTCCTGCATCTCCATAGTCCCATCACATAGCATCATAGTCTGTGTGACATGCAGCCCGCCAGATTGGTTGTTACTCCTTCAGTCCGGTCATATTTAAATGCATCCTATATGGCATTTTTTGAAATGTTTTGTGGTTGGATGGATCTGCGTTGTTCTGGTTGAGTTGTAGAGGCTGGAGAGAGGGACAACTGTCCTCCACATGAATGGTGTCAAGTGCTGTGGAAGTTGCAAGTTGAAGCACACTCAGTATGCAAGAGTAGGAGTGTGTTTCATTCCTGGCTTTGCACTTTTCATTTGCAGCACAAAAAATCCACACATGCCACCGTAGTAGAGTGCAGAGATGCCGGCGTACATACAGATTGCATGTGTAGTGCGGGTTTTGGTGGATGCCAGCGCTGCTCCACTCTGGTTCCATTTATCAGTAGCTGATCACTTTCACGTGGGGGTGCAGAAAAGTGACGACCATGCTGTGACAACCATGCTTTGGCGTGTAGAGAAAGATGAGGGGTGAAAGTGGCAGTACGCCACTGTTATCAGCAGAAACCTTCGTCACAACCTCAGCACCAGAAGATAAATATACAAGCCCATCCGCATGAGTCAGGGAAAGTGTGGAAAAAATGGTCAGGGAATGAAGGTGTGGAAATGAGCACTGGGTTAAAAAAAGAAGAACAAGGGCATGAGAAGAGAAGTGCGTGACTGGATGGAAAGAAATGGGGTTGAGGGATGGATAATAGAGGCGGTTCAGACTCGGAGGGAACCATCGATCTTGTCTTGTTAACAGGTTTGAGGGGAGCTGAAACTCCGGCAGCGTTTTTGCGGCGTAAAAGTATGAAGCAGGCTATTAAACCCCCCTATTAGGTAATGAGATGCCCATGCCACCTTTGAATTAAAGCATGAGAAATCGATTAGGTGTATCCCCTTCTGAGCTGGATACCTCGGGTCGAAGTGGGATCACAGAGAGGGGGGAGGAGGGAATGTGAACGGGATCCAAGGACAAATCTAACTGTTGGCAGGCTCTCTTCACAGAATATCAGCACTGGAGCACCTTTTGGCAGAGCGCACAGAAAAGGGAGGGAGGGAGGGAGAGGTAGGAGGGTGAAGGAAAGAGGTAGCACGGAGGAGAGGGGAGAGAACAGAGGTTTGGGGAGGGGGTGAGGTGAGGGGAGGAAGGAGGAAGACAGTTGGGGAGAAGGGGAGGTGTTTTTTGCTGACAGCCATTTTGTGGCTTCTGCTGCAGTTAAAATGGTTTAACATTCATCTGCTTCTGCGGGGTAGTTAGGTGAGGATGGTTTTAGTGCTACCTGGCATATGGCTCATCCAGAGGAGCGTGTGCATGTGGGACCGCTGCACAGAGCGCCTGCAAGGCCATCATTTTCTATTATGGCTGTCCCACACATGGTACTTTATGATTGTCCTTCTAGCTGCCCTACAGCTGAACACATGCTTGTGGCAATCCAATCTAAGCCGGGGAGAAAAAGGGTTTTATTGTGTATTTCAAATCCAAATAGAAGTTCATAATATCCACTTAAAAAATACGCTCTTTGATGTGGACATGGTAAAAAAAGATGGCTTCCTTCACCTTGCTCTGCTCTGAGGCAGACGACTAATACACTTCCAAAACTCAAACTCGTGCCCACTGGATTTGGAAATATTAGAAGGCCGGGGCCCGTTCCTTTTGATTTGTCGCCAACCAAAGATTGGATCCTACTAGAAAAACATTGGTTTGCGTGATTGCCCCTTCACTAGAGGGCTGGAATAAAAGAGGGAAAAGAGATAAATGAAAATGGCAGACAGACGATGTTCATCAACCCTCCGAGATACTCATCTGCAGCCAGGGATGGCCGAGCGTCTACTACTCTCACATCAAAGGAAAAGGAGGAAAAAACACACTCTTCACCTTGTGCAATCACACGGGCGTTTGGTGTGCTAGTGGAAATGTGTAAATGTGTGTGCGCATCTGTCTGCATGTGTGTATGAGCTATTTGTGAGTCCACCTCAGGCACTGGGCTGCTGGGTATGTAGCCTTAAAAGGTTGTGTTTCTGCTGCCATCTCTGCCTCTCTCTCTCTCTCTCTCTCTCACACACACACACTCAGACTGTGTCTACCTCTGTTTTGTCTGTGCGTCTGTATCATTCACCATCTCCGTTCTGGCCATCTGCACTCCATTATCGATGCTTTATCGTAATTGTTTTCAAAAGGACGAGGCGAAATGCTGGAGGAGCGTCTCATCCGCACAGCCTCTCGCATCCAGCACGGCGGATGACCTTATGCTATTTGAGAGGGAAGCTGGTTAGCGCTGGTAGTTTTTGAGAACATAATAAAGCTATTTATGCAGTGAGTCTGGCCTCTCACAATCACCCTGCTGTCTGAGGCGAGTCGAGGTGCGTATGCGTGTGTGTCAGTGTGTTTATGTGTGTAAGAGAGAGAGAGAGAGGAGACAGTGAGGCTCAGGCGAGGCGAGGGAGGCCCGAGGAGGGGTCAGACTTACATAAACTCTCAGCCTGTCTGCCAGTAACAGAGAACTAACACAGCTTTGGGCAGCGAGCAGCGGGGAGGGAGGAGGAATATGACCCAGCTAAGTGGTTTACACAGTAATGGCCCCGAATGAAGATTGTACTAATGTATGACACCATTTTGTTGTCATACTGGGTTCTAGTTGTCTTAAGAGCACTACCCAAAGTGGATAGGTTTCTTTTTGATCTGTGTGTGTGAATGCAAGTGTGTATGTGTGTGTGATGTTGTGGTTGGCAGCTGTCTCTTTTTCCTGTCATTGTCCTCAGTCACATGACAGTCAGGGTGGCTTTCACACATGCCATGAGGGCGAGTCACCAAGCTGACATTAGGGACTGGGAGGTTCCTGGAGGACCAAACATGGTCATGTGGGCTCTGTACGATCAGCCTGGACTCTCTATCTTTTGGTTATCCCTGTAAAACTTTGAATACTGAAAAGTTACCGAGGGACCACAGTGGTGGTTTTGCATGTTATAGGCCATTAAATGCAAATTGCCTATACTGTACATTACTACCATTTCCCGAAACATACCATACGTTTTTGGACTGATTTTCTAACTTCCAGGCAGCCAGTGGTTTCCATTGGTTTTAATGGGGTATGAAAATCATCTGGTAATCCGTCAAACTGAACATTTAGCCTCCATTGTTTGTGCGTCAGTGTTACTGATTGATGTAACCCTTGTCGTCCTGTGGTTATGCAGCCAGCAGGGGTTGTTTTGAAGGCTTTTTTTAGTGGAAGAGTTGAATTAAGGAGGCTCTTGACATCTGAGATTTTAGACCGCCAAAAAGCATTTCACTCAAATTCTTTGTTGTCTTGGACAGGCAAACAGTAACAGTGTAGAAAACAGAAATCTGGTAGTTTCTTTCATTCAATAGGTTGCAGCCAACTTTTAAATCTCACCTTCGGAAGATCTCCCGAAGGCAGCAACCGGGAATCATTTTCAGAACAGTCCTTCCTCAGAAATGTATTACCATGTGAAAATAATGTGACTATGCCATAAAAACAAAACAGACTAAAGACTCAAGTTCCTTTTCATGCTGCACTTAATGAATGAAAATCAATGACTTCCAGGAAGGGCTGGAAATCAATCTGAAAACTTATTAGCATGCTTTGGAAAATGACTGGCAGTATAAAGTTGGCCGTGTAGTACAAGTGATTTGGAGTTCATAAGCTGAAACATGCAAAACCGCTGTTATGGTCCTTAAAGTCTTTTTCATACTCAACCACCATGGGGCTACCAGAACCTACATCAATAACCCTTATGAGTCAGCTTTGAAAGACTGTGGTTTCAGATTGGCAAACTTTACGGCTAAAGAGAGGGTTTCATAGAAACAAACCTTTTCATTTTCATTTAATCTAGCAAACGCAGAAGAAAAATGACTAACCATTGACTTTGACCTCAGGGTTGGATACTGTTTGTGTGCAGACTTACTGTACACACTGAAATACCGCCGTGGATTATGATTATTCAATCACACTGTAAGCACGGGGCGGCACAGTGTTTAGCACTTTTGCCTCACAGCGAGAAGGTTCTGGGTTTGAACATGCATGGGTTTTCTCTGGGTGCTCAGGTTAGGCTAATTGGCAACTCTAAATTGCCCATGTGTGCCTGACCTGTCCTGGCTGTACCCCACCTCTTGCCCAATGTCAGCTGGGACCCTCTAAAAGGATAAGCGGGTACAGCCGGATGGATGGACTGTAAGCAGGTGCTGTGAGGCCTGTTGGGTATTATGACGGGGATCAGCTGTTAGTACAGTAGCGTGGGCTGGTACAGGAGTGCACACAGAGAAAACACACACACACACACACACCTACACACACACATTGAGAATGCCAAAGAGTGTATTAGCAGGATGTAGGAGGTGGGTAATTCTCAGTATGTGCTGTAAATCTTTTGTGCTCTCGGTTCATTGTAAGTCTGCAGCAGGCAGTAAGCTTTTACTTGAGTCATGTCTGCAGGTAGTGGTCTAGTCTGGGTTCACATCAGTGTAAATAGTGTCAGTCTAAACTCAGTGTGTGAGACGGCATTCCCCACTTCCAGCTCAGTCATGCCTCATGTCATATTGACTGATGGGATTCCCTGGAGCTGTAGTGAGAAGTGTAGTCCAGTGTTTGTTTTGGTTGTTTTCTGTTTATACGCCTGTGTGTAAGTGCATATGTGTGTATGTGTGTGTTGATGCACTGTAAGTATGTAATATATATCTGCGCCGGCATGTGCAACGATCCAAAAAGGAAAACCTGAATCCTGTGAGAAATGGCTACCACAACGTTTTCTCTGGAGAGCAGAAATAGCAGCAGAGGGTGAATAAGTGTACTCGGGAACAACAGCACTGTCATTTGTGTGTGTTTAATGTGCATGGAGTGTATGGAGTTTTTCATGCATGTGTGTGTATCAATGCCATTGCATGCGTGTGTAAAACAGTTCAGACGCTGGTTTTTCCAGACCAGCTCGTAAACCACATCTGGGGAAAGAATTTAGATTCCTTCCCTCCGTCTTTCTCCGCTGCCTTCCCTTCTCCCCATGTGTGATTCCCTCCCTCCTTCCCTGCTCTGGTGAAAAGAAAAAAAAAAAAGTCAGCTTCTTTCATTTTTTCTGTCTTGTGTCCTCAGGCTAACTTCAGCCTGGTTTTAGAGCAGAGAAGAGGAATGTCTTATTTTGCACTGATCACTCTAGTGTCTGCACGGCTCTGCTTCAGATCTGTCGTGGGGGGGATAGAGCGAGAGGCAGGGAGAGGAGATTAGCAAAGAGTGAGTAAAGAAGCGAGCAGGGAGAGAGGAAGGCAAGTGGTAGTGGGTGTCAAAAATGAGTTTGTTTATGCAAGGTACAAAATGCAAATGAGAGCGCTGCAGCATGCCCCCACAGTTCTGTGATGAGCCTTGTGTGTTTGTCTTCCTACATAACAGCAGCTAATGATGTTGATGACAGCAGACAGGCAGACAGAGGTAGCACTGGAATGGAAGCTATGGGGATGACAGTCACCCTTCTTTTCCCTAATCATGTCATTCACCTGCTCTCTCCGCAGACTGTCCCTGGCTTCGCTGTGTTCCTGTGGGACACCCAACCCAACCCCAGTAGCTGATTGACGACAACCAACCGGCCCGACAGACTACTGTTCTCTATCTTCCTATTGGCTGGCGGCCACAGCTTCCCCCATCCTGACTGGCTCTGGCGGGAGCGTGGATGGAGCCAAGGGATCTGGTTGGCTCGGCCCGACCCAAAGAGGCGGAGTTACAGGGAGGCAGGGTGGGGCCAAATGAAGAGGACCAGGAAAGAGCAGGGGCCGTCGGTTTGGCGCGCAGTGACGATGTGATTACCGGTGGCATCAGCGAAGGGGAGGGGCTAGAGGAGCAGGGGGAGGGGCTTCTGGAGGAGCAGGAGTTCTCCATCAAGGAAGCAAGTTTCCAGGAAGGAAGTCTAAAGCTGAAGATTCAGACCACCAAGCGCACCAAGAAGCCCCCCAAGAACCTTGAGAACTACATTTGCCCACCGGAGATCAGGATGACCATCAGACCTCCGGTTGGAGAGGGCAAAGGGGGGCGGCAGGGGCGAGCAGGAAGTGGGGCAGGGCGGGGCCAGAAGGACGAAGAACGAGGACCCCCCAGAAAAAGGGTAAGGCACCATTCCTGGAAGTGCTGCCACTATGTGTGGTTTTAGTAGGTGTGCAGTATGTCATGTACAGTATGTCCTTCATAAGGTTGAGTTTTCACTGAGTGAAAATTTTCTATGTCAACATCTTTGAATTGGCCGCCCCTCTCTCATACGCTCCACCTCTTTCTGTACCTCTCTCTCTCTCTCTCTCTCTCTCTCTCTCGCTCTCAGTAGCTCGTTTCCCTGCTTGGTTACACAGGGTCAAAGTTTGCTGCGTAATTGAAACCAGTCATGGCTAGCTGAGATCACACACACAAGCACACAACATACACACTCACACTCGCATAGGAGCTGAGAATAGGGCTGACATAAGCAAGTGACAGCTGGTGTCTGCTCTCTCCATTTGTGGTCATATACACAGAGACCTTTCCTGTCTCCTCTCCTCTCCTCTGCTTTAATGAAATCAGCTCTTGCGGGTCACGCCCCTTCATCCCCCTCCTCCCTATCACACCCTTTACACACTGCACCGGCGTTTGGTGTGTGTGACACTGTGTACGTACAGGTCCTTGGGGGAATCTGGTGTTTGTAGTGTGTGTTGACCTACACAGTGGCGTGTGTGTCCAAACCTGACAGCCATCTCGGTGTCACTGAGCTCGACAGGCCCAGCAGGAGCGAGGGCGTCATGTTGTCAACACGATGCTGGGCTGCGTTTTGTTCTGTTGTGCTTCAGTCTTGTGGTTTTTACTCAAATTCAAGGGGCTCAAGAGCTAATTGCATTGTCAGATATACTGGATCTCCACTCTCAAGTGTTCAAGAGAGGTCTGATGCAGCCCAAAAGAATAACCGATCAGCATCATCAAGGATCTGTTATTGCCCATGTCTAACCAGTCATATAAACAGAAAATTGTCTAATTTTCTTAAAGATATGAGGTCTCTTAAATGGGGTAATGAAGATAATTAACAAGAGAGAACATATTTCTGCTACACAAAGCTAATTGTTTTTTCAAGTGAACTACTGGATCATTTTAGTTCTCCAGGACTCTAAAAAATGTTAAAGCAAGGCAAAGCCTAGTTGGTTGAACTGGTAAAAACCAGTAGACAGTTGCAACTGGTGACAAGGGGTTGGAAATACATTGCATTGAAAACAGCTGCTCTACATGTTTGTGTTGAATGGAACATTGGTTGAAATCTCCCACCAGATCCGACACCATTGGCTTAAAGTCTGAGCGGTGATTCAATTACAAAATTGTAACCAAATTGGAACGAAAGCACGTGGGTGTTGCTTTGTCATAGAGAGAGGCAGATTTTGACGTCATGCACAGCCACAATTTCAGCTAATTGTCTGTAGGATGTGTTTTTCTCACCACAAAGTAGACTTATGCCTCATTTCCACTGCATGGTTCGGCTTGACTCAGCTCACTTTTGGTACCAGGTCCTTTATGTCTGTTTCGTTTTCCACTGAAGATAGTACCACTACCCCCATCAGTGTAGGCGGGATTCTCAGCTGATTTTCATGAAACTGCCGTGACATCTTCACTACACTTTGTCAATTGTACGGCGTAGTGTATGACGTAGTTTTGAGGGCTGACATTTTTTTTAAATCTGGGTTGAGTGAATAAACAAATCGTGGTCACTATTGACGGTAGCTTGGGTATTTAAAAATGGCAGGTTTGTGCAGGATGTCCTGTGTCACGCTACTGTCGGGTCAGCTTGCTTGGAACATCGACTGAGGTACTAAAAGTACCAGGTACCATCCACAACTTTTGCTAATGGAAAACCAAAAAAGAGCGAGTCGCGTTGAGTAGAGCCGTGCCGTACCATGCAGTGGAAATGCGGCATGAGTAAATGAGTATGTCTGACCTGCCTTCGCCTTTCTGTAGATAAAGTATGAAAAGACATGTTTAACACTAAAATTGTTCAAATCCATGAGTAAGCTGAGCGAGCTGAACCCTGCACTCTGATATTGGGGCAGCCATTCCTAATCCAGCGCCATCGGTCCCCATTTGGAAGCCTGCTGCTGCTGCTACAGTATGATTGACAGAGGTTGTCATAGTGACAGGGGTAGCAAGCTGGTCTCTATTGAGATTTGAGGTTTTGGGGAGGGGAGGGGGAGGATGTGTTGGTGTTGATTCAGATCAGTTTCAACCCTTCATCCTCTACACTCTGTCCCTCAATCACCCCCCCCCACCCCACCCCCTCTTCTCTCTACCCCACCTCCCCCCTACATCCTTTCCCTCCATCCACCCATCACCTGCCACCCCAAGGGTGTAATACAGGCAGGCTCACTGGAGAGGAACGGGTTAAAGAGAGAGGCTGGGCTGCTTTCTGTCTCTCTGTCTCCCTCTCATGTGTGTGTGTGTGTGTGTGTGTGTGTGTGAGGTTAAATACTCTCTTTGTGGTGTGTGTGAGGCTGTGTGTCAGGAGGGGAGGGGAGGCGAGAGGGGGAGCAGATGGACAGCCTCTCTGCTCTCTGCTGTATTGTGTCCACATCTACTCTTTCCCTCTTTATCTTTTATCTGTCCCTCTTTCTCCGTCTTTTCTTCCCTCATGTCTTCCTCTTTTCACTCACTCTTTTTCACCACTCTTTTTTTTCCTCTTCCTCCCTCTTTCACCCTCTGTTGTCTTGTAGCAGATGGCAGCGTGGGGCACTAGCAGCAGCAGCAGCAGCAGCAGCAGCAACAGAGCAGAAGCCAGAGTGTGAGCAGGAGATGGGGAGAGGAGAAGGGGGTTGTGGAAAGAGGAGGAGGAGGAGGAGGAGGAGAAGAGGTGGGGGTCAGGCATATGGAGAGCCTGGTTAAGGGGCCCCCTCAGAGGGAGTGTGTATGTGCGTGTGGTAGTGTGTGGTGAATAGAGAAGGGGGAGAGGTGGGATACAATAGATGCCCATTAAGACAGAGATTTGACTCTAATAGACAGAGAAGGGGACAGACAGACAGACAGACAGACAGATAAGTAGGCAAACATGTAGAATTGTGCAAAGAAAGACATGGAAATAGCGCTTTTTAGCCATTCTTTCTTTTGTAGAATCTGCTGCTCCTCTCCTCTGACTTATAATAACATTTTGTTACTCTTATAGGTAAACTGGCATGTTCCGGCATCAGATAGTAACAAGAAACAGCTCGCAAAAACTGGAATAAAAAGGGGTTTTGTAAATGTTTGCAACTGACTAATTCAACAGCAGTGGCACGGTAGAATTGGTGCTTGTAAGAAAAAGTATGGATTAAACACAATCGATTAGTTGTTTGGTCTATAAAATGTCAATCAGTGTTTCCCAAAGCCCAAAATGACGTCCTCAAATGTCCACAACTCAAAGATATTCAGTTTACTGTCATAGAGGAGTAAAGAAACAAGAAAATATTCACATTTAAGAAGCTGAAATCAGAGAATTTTGACTTTTTTTTCTTAAAAAAAAAGGTACTCAAACCAATTAATCGATTATCTAAATATCTGGCAATTAATTTAACTACATAGTGAACTTTATTTACCCCTCGCCATTTCATTTGAGTGTCCAAATTCTGACTGTAAGATGTATGTAGCATATAACGATGCGAACAAAATGCGACTCTTCAGCTGTCAGTGATGACAGAAAACGACAATTCATAAGTGTCCAAAATCTTAATTTACTGCTCGCTAGAGAGTGAACTACTGAGTGTCCATTATATAGGGCGTAGTGAATGAGTAGAGAACGAGGGACTGATTTCGGACACAGCCACACTGAAGAGAAAAGGATGTAATTTCCCAGTTTTAAAGGGAATCTCAGCTACCTATCATCTTCATAGCAGGCATCTATAACCAGCGAGGTCACTGAGCAGGCGCCTTGTGTCAGGGGACAGACCCACACACACACATAAACGGGATATGATGGGCTCCCCTTCTCTGTCTCCAGCTGACATCACACACATGCTGAACGTCCCCTCACACACGGCTCTTTGTCTGGGCACGCTGTGTGTGTTTGGAAGATGAATGTGTGTGTTCTAACGGATTGGGTCCTGGGTCAACCACTGCATCACTCCTCCAGACACACACATCCCACGCGCACACACACATAGACACACGGTTATCGATCCAATGCCTACACATGGGGGAGCGTATGCAAGCTAAAATGCATCCACGCTCTTTCTCTCTCTCTCTCACACATACACACACACACAAATCATGTTGAGCAGTGATTGCAGTTAGAGAGAGTGTTTTCCTGGTTATCTGTCCAGTTCTCTGGACGTGCCAAATGTGGCTCTTAATCCATTTCACTATCTGTGGGGAGAGATAAGCCAGAGCTTTTCCAGGAGTCCAGGCCAGGCTGTGTGTTGTTGTTGAATGTGTGTGTGTGTGTGTAGTAGTGGGTGCATGCGAAGCCCTGACGCTAGACACACACTTATCTTGTCTTGACAGCCCCTCTGCTTGGTGGTCCCCCTGGCTGTGTGTGAGTGTGTGTGTGTGTGTGTGTGTGTGTGTGTTGCTGCTTGGTGGTCTCCCAGCAGTGTTTGGGATTATTATGTGTTAGTCAAGTGCATTCACAAGGAAATTAATGCTGCCACAGTTGCCACGCCAAGTGTGTGCGCATGCTACGCGCACGCACATGCGTGTGTGTGAAATGGTTAGCCTTTTGATGTGAGCTTTTTTATCCCTGGCTGAGATGGCGGTTGGTGACCTGAGGGACTTGATGAGCTCATAAAATAAAAGTGTGTGTGTGTGTGTGTGTGTGTGTGTGTGTGTGTGTGTGTGTGTGTGTGAAGCGTTGTGCTTACTCACAGAGAGCAATCCTTGACTGAGTGTAAGTGTATGAACATGAAATGATCACCTCTGATATGGCCTGACTGAACTGTTGTATTGAACTTTTTTCTGGTGTGTGTCATTGCGGTGAAAATAACCGGGCTTTTATTTTGGTGTATGTGCGTCCTCAGTGTGCAGTCTTTGAGAGTATGAGCTGGGAATGCTTTAAGGGGCGTTTCCCTGTGGTCGATGGGGGATGGGACATGTGTATGTTTGTGTGTGTGTGTGTGTGTGTGTGTGCGTGCTTGCATGCTGGGGAGGGGTGAGTGATTTAGCACCGCTGAAACACCAGCTGTCCATCTGTGTCTGACCCCCATACACACCCTGTACACACTTGAAACACACACCGACACCCACACTGACACACACACACACACATCTCCTCACATCTAACCTCTGATCTGCTCTTGAGTATCTCTCAAACCTGAAGAAAGTCCAGACAAAACACAATCTGTTCATCTGTCTTCCTCACACCAAACCCACACACACATATACACACACACACAAACACACACTACATTACACTAAGCAAGATTGCTCCCTAATCAGCTCTGCAGTAGTGCTGCTAGTGCTGCTGCTGCTGCTGCTGCTGCAGTGTATCCACAATGAATGACTCTGCAAGGTCACTCCTAGTGAGCACACGCACACATGCACACACACTCGGACACACACAGTCACACAAAGAAACGCTGGAGGCTGGCAGAAGAAGAGATGAACTTTGACCTCGCTGGACATTCAAAAGTCGAGGTGATAGCTGGACAGTTGTGTAAGCCTCCGTGTCTGTGTGTGTGTCTCCATGTGTGTGTGTGTGTGCCGTATTGTTTGTTTGTGCGAGTGGGTCAGGGTTGAGACAACTGGAGTCTGGCCTTTGCTTTCTTACCCTCAGGGCTGGATTTGGTGTCTATGTGTGTGTGTTTGTGCTGACCATTTGGTTGGAACTGTAGCTAATTTCTCAATCAGACACACACATACCATCTTCTCAATCTGTCCCAAAGGTCAAGCCCTTTTCATTCACTATTGTGCCCGGTCCCAGTGGGTTGCTGTTCCTCTTCAGGCAGATGCAGGCAGAATATAATAGCCTAGTCTAGCTCAAGTCACATTTTAATGAAGATCTGAAGCAGCGACTTGCACTTAAAGAAATATCTCAGTCGGGGAGCAGCTACCATTGAACATGAAGGCATCAGGATGCTTTACAACGATAAGTAGTCATTCTTAAGGTTATGCAAAATGGACTTTGTGTAGTAAAAAGAACATTGTCACCCTCCAACTATAAAGAAAACGACAATAAGGAAAGCTTAAACCCAATGAGTTTGACATAGCAACATCAATGTAAGTGAAGACTTTATAGAAAAACACATGTACAGCCCTGAATCTGTGTTTTGGACAGCGGTTGACTATGACTCACACGAACTGTGGGATTATGTGGAGGGCGGCCATGTTTGATGTCCTCTGCGGTCACGGATGATGTTGAGTCACAGCATCATGTGTTCCTGGTGGCCGCTTTGTTAGTGTGGCTCCATCATGCCTCTGCCTTTGTGGTTAGTCAGTGTGTGTGTGTGTGTGTGTGTGTGTATTCGAGGAGGAGTGTATTCTGTGGTTTTGAGAGGAGGTCCAGCAGGGATTGAGGGTGATGTTCGGTGCAAGGGAGGGGAGAGAAGGGGATGATTGGAGTCAAAGGAAAGGAGAAGCAGGCGCAGAGTATTGACTTTCACTGTGTCTCACTTGAAGCGTAAGTGTGTTTGTCAGTGAAATCTGATGGCCCCATCAGCTGTCTGGGACGTGCCTGTCAGAAGGGGTGTGTGTGTGTGTGTGTGTGTGTGTGTGTGTGTCTGAAAGCAAGAGAGATGACAGTGAAGAGGTGGTGTCCAATACTCCTCTTACAAAAATATTTTTTCAGGTTATCACTGTCATTTATATATTCACAGCTTTATTGGCATGACTGATGTTTACAATCGGGCTGTAAATCGATTAAAATATTATTTTTTATTTGTCAAAATGTACCTTAAAGGGAGAGTATGTAATACTCTTATCAACATGGGCATATATATATATAAATATATATTAAATTATATTAATTAAAACACAAAACAATGACAAATATTGTCCAGAAACCCTCACAGGTACTACATTTAGCATAAATAATATGCTCAAATCATAACATGGCAAACTGTAGCCCAACAGGCAACAACAGCTGTCAGTGTGTCAGTGTGCTGACTTGACTATGACTTGCCCCAAACTGCATGTGATTATCATAAAGTGGGCATGTCTGTAAAGGGGAAACTTGTGAGTACCCATAGAACCCCTTTTCATTCATATATCTTGAGGTCAGAGGTCAAGGGACACCTTTGAAAATGGCCATGCCAGTTTTTCCTCACCAAAATTTAGAATATGTTTGGAGCATTATCTAGCCTCCTTTGCGACAAGCTAGTATGACATGGTTGATTCCTTAGGTTTAATAGTTTCATATGATACCAGTATCTTCACTCTAGCTTTAAAACTGAGCCCGCTACAACCTAAAAATCGTAAATTGCGTTAATGCGTTAAAGAAATTTGTGGCGTAAAAACACATTTTTTAAAAACATGTTAACATTTTTGATTTATTGGCTTGAAAGCATACTTTATTCAGACACAATCACCGCTATGTGATATCAAACATTTTTGTAATCATACAATTAAAAAGCCTCTAAGCCAGGGCTTTCCCGACACCGTGTGCTTGTGTGTGTCATTCTGCCCAGTTCTCTGCTGCTTTGTACCGGGCTTTGTAAAATAATCCATCTGTAGTTCTGCTGTTTATTTATGCTCGTTGTCTCTTAAGTATGGATGCGGACATGAATAAATGATATAAATGTGTCGGTCTGTCCTTCTGTCTGTCCCTTGGGGCGGCTCAGACTAAACAAACAGCTGTGTTTATGAAGCAGGGAAGAGCCACAAGGGTCTTCTGTTTAGTGGTCCATTTCAACACACACACACATGCTCACATGCACACACATATACACTCCCGAATGCCCTGTGCTCCTCATCTTTTATATGCCCTGCTCGGTTGCGTTTTTGCCCCGCTCTCTCTCTCTCGCTGCCCCCTCTGCTCAGCGCAATACTCACTCGCTCGCTCTCAGACCGAGAGGAATGCCACTCCGTGTGACCTCTCACCTACAACAAGGAGGGGTGCCGGTTTAGACAAGGGAGCGAGGGGGCAGCTGCAGTCATGTGCCCGGGCCTGGCTGGAAGGAAACAACATGGACACATACACACATAGCCAGGTTATTAGCTTAAAATACACACACTCTAATTCTAACATAGTTTTGTTTTGTATGCACCGATGCAGCTCTCGATATGATGCGCTGCTTCTCTCGCCTCTCTTTGTGACTGTCTGAGAAAGTGTAGGATGCTATGCTTTGGTCTGTGTGTGTGTGTGTGTGTATGTGTGTGTGTGAAAGAGCGAGTGGAGTGCAGCCTCATACAAAGGCGTTATTGTTGGTGCGAGGGGGCCTGAGGGGAGGCGGGCAGTCTGATTGGTTAAGACTATTGTGTCTCACTTTGCCCATTCTCCCTGTCACTGCGGATGTCATAAAGTGGCTCTCTAACTCTCTCTCTCTCTCTCCTGCACGCTGGGGATCATCTGAGGACTTGAGATATTCACAGAAATATGTAGACAAAGCAATGAAAGTGTTACTTTACAAGCTTTAAAGTTGAAGTGCAGACTCGAGTCATTCTTCCAGAAAGTAGTTTGTCTGTTTGTAAGCATCATTTGATGGAAAACGATTTGCTCTTTAATAGTGCTGCAAATAATTGTTATTGTCATTATTGATTACGATCTGTTGATTAATATTAGGATTATAAAATGAATTGTTCAGGCTATAAAATGTCAGAAAATAGTGAAAATGTCCTAAAGCTGAAGGTAACATCTTCAAATGTTTTTTTTGTCCAACCAGCAGTCCAAAGATACTCATTCTTAATTGATATCAAATTGAGAAAAGCATAAATCTTCAAGTTTGTAAAGCTAGATAAATGACTGAAACGATTATAAAAATTGTTGACTCTCTGCTGTACACTATCTGATATAGCCAAAAAAACTGTAAAATACAAAACAAAAGCTAATTCAACTTAATTTTTTTGATGATTGATTCATCGATTAGTTTCAGCAGCACAATCCAGTGTAACTATGTGTTTCCTTTGCTTTGCTTTGCCATATCAGAAAATAAACAAGAGCTACCACAATTAATCGATTAGTTGTTAACTATTAAATTAATCGCCAACTATTTTGATAATCACTTAATCAGTTTGATTCATTTTTTAAGAAAAAAAAAAGGCAAAATTGTCTGATTCCAGCTTATAAATGTGAATATTTTCCGCTTTCTTTACTCCTCTATGACAGTAAACTGAATATCTTTGAGTTGTGGACAAAACAAAACATTTGAGGACGTCATCTTGGGCTTTGGGAAACACTGATTTTCATATTTCACAATTTTCTGACATTTTATAAAACAAACAACTAATCAATTAATCGAGAAAAATAATCGACAGATTAATCGACAGTGAAAATAACTGTTAGTTGCAGCCCTAATTTTGATGTTTAAATTTGTAGTATAATAGAGCATCATATGACAATGGAGAAACCATTACTTAAGTGTTCATCTCCCAAGTATGTACAGAAACATATGTGACTGATGTGCATTATTTTTCTAATAACAAATCAGCGAGTGAGGCTTCGCCGTTACAGACCACTGTTTGCCAAAGAGGAAGTGTTTAATCTCTGCACAGCTTCTGTCTTGAATTACCCATCATTCCACACAGGAAGCCATCCCTTAGGATTTAGAGCAGCTCATTGGCTGTTAATTGTTTCCTGTTGTACAGAAGTGGGACGATCGGGTCATATGGTGCACAGAGCACTGTGAACAACACGTTCCTTTGGTTTGGTCCTGTCTGTTGTGCATGTGTATGTAGATGTGTATAATTGACTTATATATGCATTGATTAAACAGTGTTTTGTCTATTCATGGCGCACTCTAACCTTTATTACACTTGTTCTTATACTTCTCAGTAGAGACAGAGAGACAGTGTGTGTGTGGCCAGTCTCTATGCTTGAGTATATTTCTTTGTGCTGAGCATGTGCGCTGACTGAAATGTATAATGCTGTCACTGGAGGTTCGGCCACGTCCATGAAAGGAACAATTGGTACATAATCGCTGTAATAATCGCTATGAAAAAACTCTCCTAATGTGGTTCTTAGCGCTATTCACAAGCAGGACACACATATGCCTGCACACACACGCCATTAATGCTAATAGCGGGGATTAGATGTATACTTTGTGTAGCATGTAAATGTGTCTGTCATTACTGAGCGGGTGAAAACCTCCAATTGCGCCGTAATAACATGCTTCGGTTCAGCCAATCACAGGCTTTTGTTCAGATTGAGTCATCTACGTCTGAGCGTGTCTGAAGAGAGTGTGACAAGGAGACTCTCGGGTGTTTCGCTGCTATCTTTAGGAGCACTCCAATCTGAAGGATTACTGCTGTGGACGCAGGAGGGAACATTTTGCTTGGGACCTACTGCTGTGCATTAAATCTGGCTTCTGCCTTACAGTTACAGCGTCTAGGACAAATGTACTGTAGATCGAATGCTTGATCGTGCCCAGCAGGGAGAGTACATAACAGCATGTAGGAAAGAAAGTGCTGCAGAAAAAGTTGTCTGGCTCGAATAGTCAAGCCTTCTTTTTGTTAAACCGTAGCTGTAGGCTGAACACATAGTTGTGGAATTGCAGCATTAGTCCAAGAGTGGAAGTTTTGAATGGAGCCCAATTTCCAAACTTTCCCACCCAACTTTCCCAGAAGATGCTTTGGCTGGCACGGATGCCACCAGATCTGAGATATAGTGGCTGAGGCGGCACACGCTGAGTGAAAATGGACACACATGCACACATTTTTAGGCAGCGGGCCTGATCCCAGTGATCCACAAACTGTCCCACCTTGACACCCCCTCATCTTTCCTCCCCCCTTCTCCTCCCTCTTTTCTCTCCCCTGCTGTGGGTCTCCTCAGGCGCATGAATGGAAGTCTTTATTCCCGGGAGAACTGGTGGGAAGAACGAGAGAACGAGAAACAGGGTGGGGGGGTGACAGAGGGAGGGGGGGAGGTCTGTGAGAGTGGCCACAAGATCAACACAGTGCCTCTTTTCTCCTCCATCGCTTTTCCCTCCTTTTCTCTGCACCCCCCTCCCTCCCTCCCTCTCCTTCTACCCCGTTTTAAGTGCTGTGGACACAAAGCCGTGTTAGTATTCATGGTGTTTGTTTGCAGAGGAGCTGTGTGTGTCTCTCTCTCTCTGTGTGTGTGTGTGTGTGTGTGTGTGTGTGTGTGCAGAGCTGTCAGAAACACAGATCACAGCGAAGCAGCGCTCTGAATGGAGCTGGGGAGACGGGGGTGTGGGGGGGTAGTTCCCACAGGGGAGAATGGTCAGCTCCAGAAAAGAGAAAAGAAGAAGAAAAGGAGGGATGTGATAAGGGGGGGGGGGGCAGTGCACGAGGCCACAGGGGCAGAGGGAGACAGCATGGTGTCAAAGCCAAGGAGAGAGTGTGTGTGACAAGGAGAGAGACAGAGAGAGAGAGAGAGAGAGAGAGAGAGAGAGAGATGGAGGGAAAAAGAGCGGATCATATCAATCATAAGGTTTCGGAGGGAACTAGTTGTTAACGGGTCTAGGCACCTCTCTTCTTGTTTTTCTGCTGGTCCTCTTCTTCCCTCCCTCTCCGCCGCTCTCATTCTTTCAGTAACCCCCTCCCTCCCTCTCTCTCTCTCTCTCTCTCTCCCTCTGTCTCTCTGTGCCTCTCTCTCCCTCTCTCTCTCTCTCTCTCCCTCCCTCTGTCTCTCTGTGCCTCTCTCTCTCTCTCTTTCTCTTTGTGTGTCTGTCTGGACAGCTGCCCAGTTCCATACACAGGGAAAAATGAAACACTCTAACCACCGGGCGTGCAGCCAAATAAAAGGCTGCGAAAAACTATTTGAAGGGCAGCGTGTTTGTGTGTGTGTGTGTGTGTGTCTGTGTGTGCGTGCATGGAGTTTGTGTGTATGTTTGCTGGTGTATATGTGTGTGCTGGGTTGTGAGATTTGGGTGTGCCTGTTTAGGGTGTTCTTTCCCAGTATAATGGTGCAGCCAGGGTGCTCCGTGTGCGTCTATGTGTGTGTGTGTGTGTGTGTGTGTGAGGGAGAAGTTCCACTCAGTTTATTCAACAGTGGAAAACGAGAGGCTGCAGGAGAGGAAAGGACAGGAGGGGCCGTCGCATACCTCCCCTCACGTCAAGCTGGAGGAGAGAGCAGTTCAACATTTTACATCCAGATCTCCATTTACAAGATTCAGACACACACACACACACACGAATTTGTCAGTAAATATATGCTGACTCATTTGCAGAGTGCCTTTCAGTGGGGTGATTGCAGCACTTAGTCACATATTATCCCTGACCTTATCTGATGGTTACATCACCAGTGGAATGGAATGTGCAGCTCCGTATCTGCCAGCGTTCGGGACGGTGCTGGGGAGCTTTTGTGTGACTGACTGAGACCAGTCCATGTTGTTACAGTGCTGACCCAGAGGAAGACATCCTAGAAATGGTTGTTGACCTAGCTGTGGAGTATGACCCTTAACCCCTGAACACAGCCCCGGGAGCCTCGAGGAAGGGAGAGTGCATCAGACGGGTTCAGGACTAAACACGCCTCGGGTCTGTTTTGTGCTGGCCTTTCTCCTTATCTAAATTTGACCAGAAGGGACTTGTAGAAGAAGGACAGTGTGGAAAAGGTTGAAGCCTCACAGCTCTTTTGCTTGTGGGCTGCTCCAGGGTCAGAGTCCATGGCTAGTGCTGATTCTCCTGACCGCTGCCCCCTGCTGCAGGCCACCAGTAGCACAGTCCCTATCCACACAGCACATGACAAGAGCAGGGCAGTGTGTGTGTGTACAACAGAGAAATATCCAAGTACAACAATGTTTTCTGTGGCATTGGTGAAGCCATGCAGAGACTTATGAGTTTTTTTTGTATGACAAGGACAACACCTCCAATGCAGGGATAAAAGGACAATGCAAAAAATAGAAAAAAAAAGCGCACCGCACATATTAAAATGTTGAGTAATTATCACATGACAACCTGTCAAGTTGTGAGGTTGACCCTGTCTGACTCTGGAGACGACAAGGAGAATAAGGACACGCCGTGTTGACTACAACAACCACAGGAGTACCTCGATCCATATGACCACTATTTATATCTGCTTGTGTGAATATTAGACAGTGAGTGTGTTTTCCCTTGAAAAGAGAGGAGGAGAGAGGGAGGTAGAGGGAGGTAGAGGGGCGGAAACTAAGAACAAAAAGCTGAACTGGTGCCAATAACCCAACCACAACCTTAAAGGGGGGTGGAGGTGAGCTCCCTTATTCCTGTTTTTGCACTCCTCCTATCTAGGAAAGGTGTCCATGCCTCCTCTCTTTATCATCTCTCTGTGGTGGCTTTGTGGTTAGTTTATGTGTGCTTGTCAATGTGTATGTGCGTGTGTGTGCGTGTGTGTGTCTCACTCTAACCACCTCAATCTCCCCGTCTGTCTCTTCTTCTGTGCCCTCCTTTAACCTGAAGCAGCAGGTATTCTAGGACAGGTTAAATGAGAAAGCACGTGTGTATCAAGTGTCTGTCATCTTATCCCTCTATGGACACACAGCATCTCCTCTCCAGTGTCACCATGCACACTCACACCTATACACACACACACACACACACACACACACACACACACATACATCTCAGAACTGAAAGGATACCATAGCAGTGAGATAAATGAGAGTGTGCATGTGAGCACATGCATTTTCTGGCATGGTTAATCATTTACGCTGCTCAGTGTTTGCTTGCGTGTGTGCAGTATGTGTTTTCATCCATGTGCTGAGCGTTCACGTGTGTTTTTTATTTTGCGCCTGATGAGTGCGTGCAGCTTGCATCTGTCCGATAAACAGCTTCTGTAGCCATTGTGGAAGTACAAAATTAGTGTAACTGCCTGACCACTGATGGGACAGCAGAGAGAGAAAGAGGAAGAAAGAATGATAGAGAAAAGGACAGAGGAGATCGAAAGTGGCTGATGAAATGAAGGCAGAACAGGACATTGGCAGGGTAAAAGACAGAGGAGATGAAGCGCTTGTTCTCGCACATATGTGCGCTGTGATAAGAACTACATACATTATATGTTTCATCACTGTGTGTGTTTATGTATGAGCAAAGAGCAAGAGCTAATCATCTGGCAAGGTGCCGATCCATCTCGACTATAATTGGTTGCCTAACTGTGTTCATACATTAGCATTTTGCGCTACTATGTGTGAAGCCAGGATTTCATAAAGCCTTTGAAATGTGTACATCATCTACTGTACGCATGTGTGAGCGTGAGTGTGTGTGTGCGTGTGTGTGTGTGTGTGCGGCTGTGTGTATATGCTGAGAGGCAGGCCTGTGGTTAGGTTACATCTCCCTGCAGCGCAGCAGAACAGTGTCTTGTTGCGTCATACTGAGTCTGTTAATAACAGGCTAAACCACAAAGGCCATCCGCTGCTCTATTTCTCATCTTCCAGCAGTACACTGATTATGCAGCAGGGATGTATTAAGCACGGTTATGTTGTCTAACACAGAATATCAAGCTTTTACATTTTCAGTTTTACATGGACAATTGTAAAGTGAGCAAAGGGTGACTTCAAATTTGAGGCCCTTCAGTGGGAAAGATTTAGATGAATTGTGCTATAGTTTCAGGACACACAGTATATTGTACAAGCAGTTCAGGGGTTTGTCAGTAAGTTACAGTTGTGAACAGTACAGGAGATTTGTCAGCAAAATAAAGATAATATATAGTATTCTGGGTCTGGGGCAGTCTGGGACGCGGCTGAGCTTGGCTACTGTGTTTAATACTGTGTGCAGTCAGACACCCCCAACTCCATCCCCCCCAGCTCTCACAGCATGCTACATCCTTGCCACAGGAATTTAATTGCTCTGTAAACAAGCCCTTTGTTTTGTTGCACACTGTTTGCTCATGCACACAAGATGTATTAAAAGCTTCAGTCCTGCCGTGAAAAGACAATAGTGTCATATCAGAGCACAACACTGATTTGATATGTGCTGACGAAAAGAAACTGAATGCAGAACTGGATGCTGTGTGACATTATCTATTATCTCTGCGGAGATAGGCTGATGTTTTGAAGACAGGAAATAGAGAAGTCGTAGTTTTATGATAGCATCATTATATCGTTTGTCTATCCCCGCAGCTATATAAAGCTGTATTGTGATTGCAGTTTGTGTGTATTAACCTTATCTTTGTTTCTTTTTTCTGTCGTCCCCAGACGTACGAGCGCCAGTTCAGAATGCCTGAGCAGAGAGAGGGAGGCCTGCTGCAACTACTGGGAGATCACACTCCGCCCAAACACCAGCTTCGCAGCTCCCTCCCTCCTGCACACACACACTCACACACGCAGCAAACACAACACGCCCTCACGCAACAATTCCAACACGCTCATGCACATCAACACCAAATCAGTCCAGACTGGATCACGTCTACAGCACCTTCCGCATCCCCGGCCAATCCTGCACATCCTGAGCCAGCCAGAGAACTGGCAGGAGCCGGTGGGAGCGCTTTGCTTGATCCGACCCAACCTTTCTCACGAACGGCGACACAGAGCCCCTCACCTCAGAGATCTCTGACTCCAGACCTGCAGTTGCCAGTGGTTACAGATGCCAGTATTCTCAACCTGACCTCGCTCAGCAGGTATGATTCATTGTCTTGTGTGGTGGATGTTATCATGAGCCAAACAAACAAAAATACTGTACACTATGCACCGGGGATCGGAGAAAGTCGATATAATGCTGTATTGTGACATTATGTGTAGCAATATTATATATATGGATGTCATGATATCAGAAATTTAGTAGTGGACACCAATACCAGTGAAATTCCACAATTCTCTGTGCCCACTTTGATACCAGTGTAAAAAACTAAAACAAAACAATAAACACTTTGAGCTAGTGTTAGTAAGTAACCGGTCATAATTCCCTCTGCTCTATATTCTGTATTTTATATTGCTGTAAAACATCTGTATTTATTCAGGTTTCTCGCCAAAAACAAAACTGAAACATTATAATTTACCTTTTTAACACAAATTTTTACTGAATAGAGCGCATCATAATGAAATTCGATGTAACCGTTTACTAGCTTTCCTTCTGACAATTTCAACACAGATTTGTGGTTCACAATATAGCAGGGGAAAAAATGTGTCATGCGTCAACTGTACTGCCTGGACACGTCGATAGTGAGTTAACTGCGTCACGTTTTTCGAATTTTGGCCTCACCTTGGTATCGGTTATTCGATACCAAGTATCGGTTCTTGTCACATCCCTAATTACATATTTTCAGGACAGTGATTCATTTTTATCAGACAGCCTCATTTGCTACAATAATGAAAATTGAAAGTGAGATGAAGTGCAAACATCTCATTTGATAAAACAGACACAATTTTGATTCAAGATAGGTAATACATTACAGGATATCTTATTGTATAACACAATTTAAAAAAAAATAATGTAATCAGATCGACTGTCTAAGTATGGTTACACACAAAAAATAGTAACTGTTCTGGTAAATACTGGTACTGGTACATACTGGTACTGGTTGTATAGTGTTGATGAAATACAAAACATTCTATCTCTCTCCCCTTGTTCCACTTGTCATATTTTTTTCTCTGTATACATCTCTCCAGGGGGAGGGGGTTGCAAGAGGTCAGTGAACAGCTCTTTGGAAACATCAAGAGGAAGTACGGCAGGAAGGACTCCCAGAGGATGCTCTGTAATCCCCACAGTGCTGATACACCTTGGGGAAGACAGCCAGAGAAAGGATCGGAGAGCCCGACTAATTCTGAGGAGAGGCAGAAGTACAGGCAAGAGGAGACAGCTGAGCGGTTCCATGAAGAAAGAGAGGAAAGGAGAAAAGAGGAAAGAGAGCGAGCGGGTGCTGGGAGGAGAGGAGATGAAGAAGACAGAGGGATGCCAATGCTGACAGAGGAAGGAAAAGGAAGAAAGAGGCGGAGGAGGCCTTCTTTTGACGAGTCATTTTCTGTAGAGGAGCGATTACAGCAACGACAGGACTCTGACACTACAGAGAAGCACCAGCCCGGACCCCCAGAACCCAAAGTAGCACATAAGATGGAGACTCACAAAAACGATTCTCGACTCACAAGTCACGCTGATGTCAGTAGAGAGAGGATAGAAAAAGCAGAGAGAGCAGATAAAGGGGATAAAAGAGAAAAAGGAGAGAGGGTAGACAGGGCAGAAAGAGGGGAGACAGTTATTAGTGGATCTGACTTAGAGTCAACAAATAGAATGAAAAAGAACCCTGTGGGTCGTCCTAAGACCAGCATAGACACCCTTAAACACAGGGGGCCTACTCACAATCACATCAACAAAGCCAATCTGAACACGAACCCCAGACTCCCTAGCCCAAACCCCAGCCCCAGCCCCAGGGCTAGCATCAGTCCCAGCTCGAGCCCTAAACCCAGGGCTAACATTAGCCCCAGTCTCAGCCCTGGACCCAGGGCGGCCTTGAGTCCTAGCCCAAGCCACAGCACCAGCTCCACAGCCAGCTCCAGACCAACCAAGGCCAAGGACAGATGGTCTTACCTGAAAGCTAAAAGCCATGCCAGCCTCACGTCACCCCAGAGAGACAACCGGGGTAGCCCCTCGACCTTAGCTGACCCCCCCTCAGCCTTCCCCATCACCCCCTCTAGCCCCCTCTACACCAACACTGACAGCCTGACCGTCCTCACACCCATTAAGAGGAAACGAGGACGCCCGAAGAAACAGCCACTTCTAACAGTGGAGACCATCCATGAGGGCACCTCGACCTCACCTCCAAGCCCACTGGCACAGGAAACCGCTGCAGGGCTAAACCGTAGGAGGAAGACACACGCACTAAACACATTAGTGCAAATGGCCTCCAGCACGACCACCAGCGCCAATTCTAATAGTCTGAAACTAAAGCGTGGCAAGGTCCCCTCCAGGCCAGTGAATAAGATGAAGCTTGGGAAAATGCAGAGCATCCTGAATGAGATCCTTTCAGGGTCCAGTCAGAACGGCACTCTGGCTCTGAAATCATCTTCTGCCCCTGTAACCTCAGCTATGAGCGCCATGGCGTCCACCATCGAGGCTCGGCTGGGAAAACAGATAAACGTCAGCAAGAGAGGAACCATCTACATTGGTAAGAAGAGAGGGCGGAAACCCAGAGCAGAAACCCAAGGCTCCAACCCTCCCAAAACCACTAAGGACAAGCCCCCTCTGTCTGTCTCCACATCCAGTCTCTATGAGAGCCCTGTAGTGCCTTCTGCCACCTTGTCTCCCAGCTCCAGTGCTCCATCCATAAGAACCAGCCACTCTGATGCCACTATGCCCAGTTTGCAACCCATCTCAGCCCTGCCCTCCAAGCCACCTGGCAGGAGCTTCCTCTCTGGAGGATGGAAACTGTCTCCTCCACGCCTTCTGGCTAATTCACCTTCCCACCTGTCAGAGGGGGCATCGGTGAAGGAGGTGACGCTGTCCCCCATCAGCGAGTCCCACAGTGAGGAGACGATTCCAAGTGACAGCGGGATTGGGACAGACAACAACAGCACCTCAGATCAAACTGAGAAAGGCCCCGCCTCTCGACGCAGGTACAGTACACTGCAACTACACAGCTTTAACTTTCTTGAATTTAAATGCTTTTTTTTTGTTTTATATTCAGACTGATTTTGTATTTCACATTGTGTTTCATACAGGTACTCATTTGATCTGTGTGGGTTTGAGTCTGCGGAGGCAGCAGCCCTGGAAGCATCCAACAGAGGCAGCAGAGCACGCTGTGAACGGCAAGTAACTGCTGTTGACAACTTCCTGTCACAGCAGGAAAAGAAGCAAAAACATCATCGACGGAAGAGGAAGTGCCTACAGAGCCGGGATCATCTTCACTTTCTCTCTGAACTGGAGGAGGTTAGAAACACTGTCATAAATCCTGTGTGTAATCTTTGACCAAACACTGTAATGTGTGCATTGTATATGGTGTGTTTTTCTAAATGTTTCCTCTTTTCCACCTCCCTGTAGGTTGTGGTAAAGCTCCAGCAGCTACGAGTGTCTCACAGACGATACACCTGCTACCCCCAGCAGCCATATCCCTCCATTTTCCGCCTCAACTTCCATCATTACTATCCTGTTACCTACGACTCCTATCCCTGTGACTCCAGCTCATACTTGCGCAGGAGCGCCGATCTGAAGGCTAAGAGGAGACGCGGCCGTCCAGCCAAAGCCAGCGAGCCAATCACAACGAAGCTGCCTTTTGTTCAAGGATATGGTTATCCACTGGCAGGGGGAAATTACTATGCAGCACCGTATGCGATGCCTTACGCACCTCCTCTGAGTCTGGGCTACTTTCCCCCTGCTGCACCATTTTACCTGCCCCACCACTCGCTAGGACCTGCACCCCCATCTCCCTTCATGAGGCCTGCTGTCCCGCCTCCCAAGGCTTTCCACTCCAGTGGACACTCAAAGCTCCAACCAGGGGCCAAGCTTCGCAGTGCCAGTGGCCCACTCCAGGGCCCCTCTGTAAGAGGAGATGGCCTGGGATCCCTGGGCAGTGGCAGTGCAGGCGGTCTTGCAGGGGTTCGCCTCCATAAGAGGAAGCACAAGCACAAACATAAGCACAAGGACGAACCCCTCCTTTCACTGCGAGACCGGCAGGAGTTGGGTGGGCTCTTCAGCGGAGCTAAGACCAATGCACGTCTCAGCATGCTGAGTGACAGGAGGGACTTGGCCAGTCAGGGCCAGCATCTGGAGAAGCAGAGGGCCAGTGGTAGAGGCTCAAGCCTGGGATCCAGCTTAGGGATGTTTGAGTCGGACCAGCTGTCCACACACTCTCTCTCTGACAGCCAGTTCCACGCCCGTCAGACTCGACAGCCAATAAACAGCTTCATGAGCAGCTACAGTAGCCAATCGCAGCGGTCAGAGTCGGTGTCTGACCTCTTTTTGGGGTCACGGGAGGACGAGTTTGGAGGGAGGAGCAGGAAGACGAGGCTCACTGTGTTTGGAGATCAGGGCTTAATGTCATTCCAAACTGCCAGGCAGGAGCCAGGACAGATGACCAACTGCTCCAGTCCCTCCCTCACTGGTAAGAACCACTTACATTAGGATTACCTGTTCATTTGTAAACTACATGGTGTATTTACAAAGGAGAGCACTGCCCTTTAGTCATGATCAGAAAGCATGACAGCAGGAATGTTTTTTTCTTTAGACACGGGCAGCACGGTATAATGTAAAATGTATCGCTTACTTTGATGATGTGTTGGAGGTTTGAGGTTAGCCCAAACTGCAATAACTGCCTGGTGCTTGCTTGTCTTTATCTAACCAGTTCAATTGCGGCTAGACTTCCTGTAGCTACCTCACAATAAAAGCCAACCATGGTTCACCTGTGGACAGCTTCTGATATAAAGCATCAGCAGGGAGTGTTGGGCTGACATAAACATTAGCTTAACACAGCAATGGACCTCATTACAGATCCGATTGCAAGGCAAAGGAGGGCAGATCATAAAACAGTGAGACGCCTCTATGTTAAAGAAATGTAGGAACAGGAATATATTAGTGAAACAAAACCACAACTGACAGTGACTTCTACTGTACACAGGAGATAAAAAAAAATAATAATTGAGAGCTAAACAGAGGTAGTGTCTTAGAGCGCTTAAACAAGCCATAGTCTGTTTGGCTAGTCCGAATCAGAGATAAATACTTTTGGTTCGTTTTCTATTTAGTCTGGTTCCGTTTCACAGTGCACAAATGTGGACCAGATAAAGAAATTAAGTTGCTGAGTGGTGTGTACGGAGCAAATTTAACTTTTTCATCTTGAGAGCTGTCACTTCTATGCAGGGAATCGTGGACTTTGTTGAAGTTTTTTCACTTTCTGCAGGATTCCAAGTCCATCCTCTCCCACTCATGTCGTTTATCTGCGTCCATTTCAACAAATAGCCGCACAGGCAGCCTGCGTGTTGGTTCACTTGGAAACGATCCAAGACCATCTCTCACAAACGGTCTCGGACCGGTTGTTTTGGTCCTTACCAGAGTACGATTACTGCGTTCACAACTGCCCAAAGGAACCACACCGGGGGTTGAACTGCACTAGATTTTGATGAGACCGGACTAAATATTTGCTTGTGAAAGCGCCCTTAAAAATTATTTTTAGTCACCTGCGTGACCACAGATTTATCCAGTGAGTTTAACATGATGTTAACAGACATCCACTGCTCCCTGCAGTGAGGGAACACAGGATGTGCATACCGTTCAGTTAAGCACAAGATGCTACACTTATGCTTTACTGTAGCATCTTGGCGTTACAAGCCAGTTATGTATAATCTTAACCTGCCAAGGTTTAAATCTGTTAAAATAGCCAAATCGGGAGCATGTTTGCAAAAATAATTGTTGTCCAATATATTATTCTGTTCCCTAGTGATAACGGGCTCGTTATTTGCTGGCGTAGAGATGTAAACACATATTAGTCAGCGTTAACAGGGTTTTCCCAATTTTAAATGTAGATGTCAGGGTGATTCCTATTTATAAATACAGTATACTATTTACAGCAATATCAGGACTGAGAGCAGACAAAGAGGCAAGGTAGCCCCAAATTCTCACTCCCAAACTAATGTGTATTTTGGTACATTCTGTATTCTGCTGTCTTTGAGCACATCTGGCTGGGGATAGAGAGAACGTAATGCATGGATGGAGACGACTATAATTCACCAATCTCTCCTTCCTCCCCTCCCTCCCTCCCTTCCTCCTCTCCTGCCAATGCCTTTGCCAGAGATATATTATTCACACAGTGTGATTTATTTTCTACAGACACGCCGTAAAAGGCCCTTGCCTGTGTTAAAAGAGCTGGCTGGCAGCCAGGGGTTTAATGACTGGGGCCTAGTCCAGTGGCGGGGAGGAGAAGCCAGGGGCTCAGTTAGAATACACCCCCCACCCCAGGGGATCCAGGACGGATGACTCATATACACACTACCCCCCACCCCCCCACCCCTCACGATATCCCCCCCCCCAGTGTTGTTATGCCTCTTCTACCTTCCATGTCATTCCCTTTTCCCCTTGTGCTGTTTCTGCACTTCTTGCCCTTGCTGTCCTCCTTTTGCCTCTCTCCCACAATCTCCACATCCATACGTCCCCTTGTTCCTCCTCCTCTTCCTCCCCCTTCTATCTCTCTTTCCTTCTTTCCTTTCTCTTTCTGCTTTTTCCCTCGTCTCCCCTCCCCCTCGTTCGCCCATTACCCTCTCTTTTCCCCATTCTCCCTGCCCCTCCTCTAGCATGACTTACTGCCTCACTTCACAGCTTTAGCCCAATTAAAACACAGGCGCGCATGCATACGCATGCATGCCTCACAAGTCACAACCATACATGTATACATGCACGCATAAACCCACTCTCATATACACACATATACCTACACAGTAAGATAGATCCCCATCCATAAGCTGATACAGATGCTAAATTTATATTATTGTCTGAGCATGCAACTATGAGTTTGTAAATCTTTCCTCAATAGAACTACTTTGTAGTGATTTAATTTTGTATGCATGTACAGTGTATAGTGTCTGTGATTGTGTGTGTGCGATTCTTAGCTAATCAGCAGGTCTCACTGCAGCTGACAGCAATCTCTCACATGCATATATGCATACAAGCAGGTCATCTTCAACTGAATTAGTGAGAATCATTTTCTTTGTGTCACATGACTCGTTCAAACACATGCATGCACTTTCATGCAGAGAAACACTCTCACTAAATGATGTACATCAAGGATCACTTTATCCTGTCTGAAACCTGGTCCGTGAGCATGTATCTCTGTGTAGTGGTGACTTCCTATTCCACAGAGGAACAGGTCCTCAGTGCTATACGGCCCCTCACACTGCTGAAGGTCACTGGTTTTATGTTCCGTGTATGCAGCTCATAAATTTCTGCTACTTTGTAGTGTGTGTGTGTGTGTGTCTGTGAGAGAGACAGAGAGCTGAGCGTGTGCACACTTCTGTGCAGCTCATAAACTACTGCTACTTAGTGCTTTCTGCATTAGACTAATTTCACTGTCTGCCCTGAATTCTTGAGCAACAATAGAGTGAGATGTTCCACTGAGTTTTAAATGGAGGGCGGTCAGGCCTCTCTTTATCTTCCCTTACTCTTAGTTCATTAGCAAACACCTTACCACGGAGCTATACACGCAGAATTTCCCCTCAACATTCCCATTTAGTTTCTTTAAATGTAAAAACCCATTGATTTAGTATCACAATATATTCTGTATCTGCTTGTTGCAACATTTTAATACACAAATTATTCAAACCCAAGATGCCACGTTTTATAGGTGTGTAAGAAAATATTGATACACAAGTATCGAAATACTATGTTTTGTGATACAGTATCAACTCTCAAAAACACTATCGATTTTTAGAGTTTACATGCAAAGATTTGTGGCAGACAGTGGCTCAGATTACATGAAAAGTAGTGCTATGATGTTGGATGTTACAGGGACTTTGATAAATGCAGATCCCACTGTTCTTATTGCATAAAAAAGTAAACTTTTTTACACAGATTTTATACACATGGTGGTGTGTTCTTTATACTATGAGTTTTCCTAAAATTAGATTTGAAAAAATCGCAATATATCGCTTTGCTAACGGTATCGCAATATATTGTAATATATTACATGATACGTATCATATCACCAGATTCTTACCATGAAACAAATAGAAATATTCTAAATGTGTTGTGCACCACGTTTTAAACATTACCCTGCAATTCAGCCCCGCCATATTTGTAGTATAAAATTCAGAGCTGATTGGGTGTATTGCAGTCATCATGTGTTAGAGCGCTGCAGAAACCTGCGACATTGTATCAGCAGGATTCTGGAGGGAAGGAAGAGAGGAGACAGTTAGGGAATCCAGGAATAGGAGTAAAAGCTCAAGAAAGAGAGACCAAGCATGTTGTGTGCACACTGCTTGGGGACTGGTGTCTGATTGTGCTTTTCCTCCATTTTGGCTGTGGCTCAGTCTGAGCCCCGGGAACAGTGCCCAGGCAGAGAGGAGGGAGGGAGGGGGGGAGCTACGATACGGGACAGAGATGGGAAACAAAAAGAATGACAGAGATGGACCAAAACCAGGAAGCGGTTTCTGAAATAGAGACGGAAATGAAATGGTGCAGTGTTACCAGTTTAATTGAAAATTAGAGAGTAGCATATTGCCGCTTATGAAGAGTAGAGTGGAAAAGAGAATGCGAGTGATGGGGAAAAGGGGAAAGAGACAGGATCGAACAGCGTGTAAAGGGCATGCTGCCCAGTTCACCAGTGTGAAGGAAACAATATGGCTCCAGTTTCTTCTGCTCAGCCATTCTGAACTGCTGAATTCATTATTTGTGCACGTGCGTGTATGTGTGTGTGTTTGTGTCTGCGGGAGTACGTGCATGTGGATAAATGTGTCGATATGTGCGTTTGTATTTGTGTGTTTGGCTTTTTGGCAGCCTGTGCTCCAGATGCACAGGGTTGTTATTGTGTAGCGACATATGAAATGGTTGAAGGAGACATTTCTGTGGGTTTCCTGCTAGCAGAATGGGATCTCCTTCTCTCCCCTCTCCTCTCTGCTCTCTAGTAGACAATTACAGGATAGGATCTGCTCTCCTGGCTCAGCTGGGCTTTGAAAGGCTTACATGAATATGTCAAAATTAGCAGGAAGCTCTTGAAGCAAAAAAAAAAGACATTCTCACCATGAGCTAAATTGGCGTGATGTCTTTCCTGGCCTTTCCAAGGCTGCTCATTTTGACTGACATGCCAGCATGAAAACTCCTTTCTCTTTATAGACTTTGCTATTTATTTACCTTGTGATGTCTCACCTCACTCATGCCCACTCTCTACTCTTCCAGATGTTCCCACTAAGCGGAGGTATAAGCGACGCGAGGTGGAGCAGATCCAGAAGGACGTGAGAAGGATGCATTCTTTGAACTTTGAGCATGTGCAGAAGATCCTCCGTGCCAAGCGCCTGCAGCGACAAGCCAAAACAGGAAACAATGTCGTCAAAAGACGGCCTGGGCGGCCCCGAAAACAGCCCGTAGAGGAATCAGAGCCGACTAATAGGAGGGTGGAAAGTCGGGCTGATGGTCGGAGTTTGGACATGTTGGCCGGTCGGAGAGTTGATGGGAGGACTCTGGGGATGCCTGTCCTGGAGAGGTGTGATGACCTGCCAGGTAGGCTGAGCCTCAGGCCGAGCTTGACCCCCGAGCCTCTGGAGTTCTCAAATCACGACTCCATCTCTGCAACAATTGAGACCGTGGTGCATCAAGCGCGATCTGTGCCTCCACTGGCCAAAGGGGGGAAACGCCGAGGCAGGGGCCACAGCAGGGACGAGTTATGGGCTCCTTCCGGTCAGTAGACCTGCAGGAGAGAGCAGCTCCGTAACCCAACGGAGAGCAGTTCATATTGGAGTCAGTGCTGTTTCAAATGCAGTGCCCTTAATTCTGGGACTCCTTGGTGCACTTTGGCTTGTTTCTCCTCTCTGATGTGTGAGGACTACAGAGGGTCAGCGGAGGAGCAGGAGGAGGGAACACTTCCGGTACCATCCCTCTGCTTGCTGAACCCAACCAGACATGAGCCTTTCAAGGATTCATTGGACCTTCATTTACAATGGCACTATATGGTACTATTTGATACTGAATCTGATGCTATAAAAGTGTGTGGTACTTATGATAGTGTAGGATATTATGTGATTCTTTATGTATCTGATACAGTGATGTGTATGGTACTTTATGATACTGTATCTGAATGTGGCTTTAGCCATATATTTACCAGCAAGGGGAGGGGGAATGGTTAATATTAAACTGTGCAGCTCTGCTTATTTTTGCCTTTCTGAGGATGCTTGTCAAAGACATGTGGGATAAAACAGCAGTAATTAAGCCACCTTACCCTTTTACTTATCCCTGTGTTTTGCTCCCACCCTCATCTGTACCGTCGTTGTTTTCTCCCTCTCTCCGAGGAGTAACTGATACCCGCTGGCAGCTCCTCACCCCTGGTCCCCCCTCCTCGCTCGACACTCACCCCAATTCTTTAGCCCTCCCTGGTGCCCGCCGCTCAACTTCATCTCCCTTTGTCCTCTCATCTACTCCCAAATCATGTTTTACATCTCACATTGCTTGTGCTCCCTCAACCTACCCACCTGTCTCATTTAATTCTCCCTCCCTGCTCAGGCCTGTCCTGAGCAGTGACATAAAGGCAATATGGTGGATGAGACTGTCCCAGACTGTACATAGAAACAAAGTCCACTGTTGCCTGCCTTGTACAATGAGAACCAGCTCATACACATGTATACACGGCATACAGTATATCAAATAGAATTGTTGTACTATAGACAATGAAAGTTGTGTATTGTTTTATAACCAAAAACAGACATGGGTGCGACTCAAAACAAGTTTGTTTTCAGACAGAAAGAACCGCATATATTCATTCATACACTCATTATTGTGTTTGTATCCAGGGGGCATTGCATACAGGAGGAATATCAGGTGTGTTTTTGGTAAACCTTAAAATTGGTTTATTGCACTATGAAAAACCCATACACTTGCATCAATCAAATGCAGCACTTACATGCTTGTTCCAGCCTTATGTTTTGGCCTTCGATGGTGTGGATATCCATTCCAGAGAGCATGCATTATTTTAATCAATTTGTATATGCAGGCTGCGCAGCCAAAAGCGTCAAACCGAAGCCCTGAAGTCTGAATCGTGATTGGACAGTTCAGCTGAAGAGGGCTCACAGTCAGTGTTTTGAAAAGCTAATCCCAGTCTTGTTACTTAACATGATTTTCAGTCCATATCCTTGGAAATATTTTTTTTTAAAGTAAATCCAGTATTTAGATTTAGAAACCAAAGTCTCAGTATTCAGTGTGAGGATGTATTATTTAAAAGAATCTAAATCAGAGTTTGACAAACTCTCCACCATGTTGGCACCAATGTAAAGCATTCCTATGTGCACTCGAGAATGTAGCCATCTTGGATATTTCTGTGTCAATATGTCAAGCCTTTGTTAAACTCTATCTACAGTATCTGTGGCTTTGGGTAGTGGTTGGTATTTTCTCAAATAAGTATTTCAGAATATAAGCAATGGATCAGTGTTTCTTTGGTTTTTTGTTTCAGGAGATTCAGTTTTCTTTGGGTTGGGTGGGATTCTCAGTTGCAGCAGTTCAACTTGTGCCTTATGTTTCTTTCTCTCACCAATTACATTTGACCTGAGAAGTATTAAGTGGCAAAGAGTGCCCCAGAAATTGACCCCAAATATTCATGATTGTGCATATGACGCATGTGTCTTAGTCACCAGAACCCTGACACTGCCTGTGTCCCTTCACAGCGTCCATAGTCAGCATCCTCTGTCTCCCAGCTTCCTCCTAGCGTTCTGACCCATATCATCATAACAGAACTAGAAGGGCTGGACTGCTGAATATAATCTGATATAACTGTATAGAATACACACCATGTACTGGCCTACATACTGCTTTACAGAAACAGAAAGGTCCACTGTATCAGATGTGTTTCTATCCAGAGATATTGATTGTACTCAATGTCCCAGATATAATTGAAGATCACTTACCAGTATTTAACCTGTTATTTAAAACAGACAACTGGTTATGTACTCGGCAAGGGAGGAACAGAGGAGGTTGCCATGGAAACCACGTTCTCCTACATTGTTGTTTGCTATGCATCAGGCCATGCCTGGCGATGACCTTAAAAGGAATTTTCTGTTCTGGGTCCACCCTTCAACAAAGAGAAATAAGTGGTCTTATTTACTGAATAAAATGAATTCATGTAACAAGAATTGTGAATAATACCAGTAATAATTTGTAATAAGTTGTGCAGAAAGTGACTATCATTTCATGAAAACTATAGTTACTGCAGCTCTATGCAGTACAGCCTTAACCAGATGTAAAACTACAGTATTGAAGTGTTTGTTGTAAATAGTGTTAGTATGTCCATCCTGCATGGATACCGGTTGGGCTCGGCTATGCTGGGACTGTCTCCGAAAACCACAGTAGACCTTCTCTCTCTATTCAGACTGCTCAAGACCCAAGAAAACAAAAAACTACTACCCTAACTGATTTTCCTATTCGACAAATTCTGCTGTACATTGACAGTCATCGTTCCAGTCCGTTAAACTACACAGAATGCTAAAATAATTTGCCTTATCACACCGTTAAAAGTTCTTGGGAGGATAAAAGCCCCCACTGTAGTGTTCTCGACCAAAAATAGGAATCCCCGCTGACTTGCAGCTATTTTGCCTGCAGCCAGTTGGGGCGGTGCAGTAGCATGAAGCAAGAAGGTTGTGTGTGTGGGGGGAGTTCTCAGAGGAAATAGCCAAAAATACACTCGTCCTAAAGTTAGTGTGCTTAACCTTGCTCTGCTAGATGACTTTCGGTGGGTCTGCAGTCTGTTGTGGTGAAGATGAGGTCTAGATGTGTGGTCCGTGAGGTGTAGAGACTACACGCTTGGCAGCTTACTCCATACTGTGGTCAGTCAGTCAGCGGTTTCTGATGTAAGAGTTAAAGACCCCAGGTGTTGTCTGTCCTGTCTGTCTCTCCTACCAGCCAATGCTCCGGTGCCTTCTAACACTGACAAGTATTGTCCTTATCCAGAGCTTTCACTCTAAACAGAGACTGCAGAGGGGATGTGGCTGTGAATAGGGTTCAAGGGTCACTGTTGTGTTGTATTTAGGACCAGTCTGGTCTGGACCAGTGGCTACAGGAGACCCCTGAGCACTGATGTAAGGATCTTTTACCTTGTCTTTGGTCCTACTAGCATCAAGGGCAGCGCAGCGGTGCTTGACCTTACATCAGTGGTTGAGGTGTATTTACTGAAGTCCGCACTTACCAGTTCACTACAGTGACTAGAATGGGATATAATGGCACCTAAATTTTGATCACCCCCCCGTTCCCTTTGTAGCATGCTGTGATGAGTGTCCTACACATGGAGTGAGGGGTCACGTGAGACAGAACCTCATAAATGTACATGTAGTCATCCTCACAGCATACGTTACAGTTCTAAGCTATAATGTTGTTCGAAGCTGAAAGTGCAGATGAAGCATTGAGAAAACCAATAAATGTACTTCTTTAGAGCACAAAGTGAGCTCTTCTAACAGTGTGGGCATATTTTAGTTTGTATACATAGTGTATTTGAACCTTTTTCTAGAGTGGGTTTCCTTTATTTGCATGCTCAACTTGATTGTATGCATAAATATTTTAGACAAGCCGAAAGTTGAATTTCAATTGAATTTGGAGCAAGACTTGTACATTGTTTGATATGTTTCTTTTTGTAATGAATTTTTTAATTCATGAAGCATTTTTGTACATTGTATGAATATTAAAAACTGCAAATATTTGACATATAGAGTAAATACTAGATGCGCATGCATATGCATATATCCTTCACAGTATGTATGTGTAAATGTACACATATATTTTGTATTTGCATTTGCTGGCATACAGATATATGTCTTAAGCACATATATACATGCAATATATATGTATATCCATGTCCGCTGGCATGCTTTTGGTCATGTTTATCTTTCATGATCTTGTAGGTTCTTTTTTTTTGTTTTTTTATTTCTCTTTCCTCAGAAAGAAAAGCTCATTCTTTTGCTACCCTTCTGTTGGCTGGCAGTGTTGAGCACTTATTAAGAAGAACTACAGTTGAAGTTGTTCATGTTATCCATTGTGTGAAATAATAAATGACTTTATTGACAGCTGATGGTGGCACATATTCTCTTCTTTCTGTTTATGACCGGATTTGATATTCTGATCTCTGAAAAACTGCTTTGTCACATGCCGAGATAAGGCCGATAAGTCATTTTGTGACAAGAGCCAGTTGAGACTTTGTATGCGTGTGTGTGTGTATGTGCAGCATGCATGTCAGTGTGTGTGGGAGCGAGATGACAGGAGGGTTTGCTGCACTGTTGGTGCTGAATGTCAGATGGTCTCGGTGAATGAGTACTACCCCACAATGTGTTCGCTATTTGAGGTTAAAAGAGAGGGAATCCTCTCATTAGATTATGCTACAGCCTCACTCACTCAGTCACACTTAGTCACACTCTCACACACGCACACACATACCTACACGCTCTTACTCTCGTACTTGTTCATTAGCCAAGCCTACATCTCTAAATCCTCCCTGCACTAGCCCATCAGTGTCTGCTCTAGGTGGGCTGGGCTGCAGGCTGCTCTGTTATTGGACGGAGCCGAGTGGGAAGTGCCCCACTATTGGCTGCTGCCAACTAGTAAAATTCTTCTGTTACCATGGTTGCAGGGTGAGCTGCCCAAATGTGTCTCAGTGTATCTAGTGGTGCTGATGGAACCGTTGGCACCACCGGTGTTATGCTGAAAAAAAAATCCCCCCTCTGATGGAAGTCAGGGCTGCAGCGGGACTGCACCCAAATCACTCTCTACTGATGCCTGTAAATGAGCCCACATGGCCCCACTTCACATTCAGCACAAGAGAGAGGATGAGATAGATCACCAGGGCTGTGATCACGATGAAACAGCACAGCAAAACACATCCTGCATGAAGGATGTACTGTTCAGCCGGAGCTATACACTTTAAGGGAAAAACAGGATCATCAATCAGATGTGCAATGTGTGGATTTTCTCACCAGGCTCAGTGTCAGAGGACGATTCTTCCAAGACAGTGTTGTCCACTGCACAAGCTCGAGGTACAATAGCTGCATAGAAACATATACAACACCATCACTAATGAGATGAAAGGTGGTGATGACTGAAAGATCCACAACTAGAGTGAGCGCACCATTCAGTGACATCATTTAACTGAAAAAAGGGAGCCTGGATCAGTATTACAAGAGGAAAATTCTGGCAATATAAAATGTTACGTGAAACATAAACTGCACATTTATATTTGTATGATATATTCCACCTGGTCAGTAGGTGGAGCCCCCATGCTGGACAAAAGAAATGGACTGAATTTAAACTGTCCCAGGTATTGTTTTGCTTTCTTGCTCCATGAGTGTGCAGAATCTTTTCAAACTTTCAGCTTTACATAACAATATTATGAAATCTTATAAATATTATCCTCTGTGATATCATTGTCGGGCAGAACTATTTCAATACAATTATAAAAGTGCATAGTAAAAGAAAGAAATATTTGCAGAATGGGATCAGTGTTATGATATGGTATCTAGAGATACAGATCGTAAAGGGAATGTAGTGGTGGAGGTTTGTCCTCACAAAGTGTAGGAGGAGGACAGGGCTTATAAATTGTGGTGTTCAGCTATGGCCTGTAGGTTTACTGTTCCCAAATTTAAACAACCTGCTTTTTATGGAAAATGTTTCAAAAATTTGGGAGGATCTTCCTCCCAATCCTCGGTGGAGCAGCCTCCTTTGGAATGAAGGATTTAGGGTCGAGGGAACGTCACAGAGTGTGCATCTAAAAAATGTGCATGGTCCCAGTTGACAAAAAGGTTGAATTCTATGCGTCTCCGTACGTCACATCATAGCTCCTGCTAAACGTTGCACTTGAACACATAAAGACTACAGATAATAGCCAGCTGACCATCGACATGCACGTATATTCTGAACCTGCATGAGAAAAACACAACTAGTCACCCCCAAAATTTTCTGAAAGACAAACGACACAAACCTGACACTGTCAATGTGTTCCCACATTATGCTTCGAATATGAACTGAGAATACATGTCTGGATGAAAAGCTACAAATAACACAGCAAAGTTTAGCTTGCTTTAAAGTTGTTGTCAGTCTTTGCTGCTCATTTGCTTGTAGAGAAGAAACGGTGATCCAGATTGGTCAAACAGCCCTTGATAAGAACCAACAAGAGGCAGCCGTACTGGACACAAATTCAATCACCAACAACAACCCAACAACAGCCCAATGACGGCCAGCTGCATCCCTAACATAGCTGCCAGCCACGCGTACGAGCTTCGCTTGGGAGCTTTGAAGTGTATCATAGATGGAGTGGGTGGGCCTTTGGTGATTATACTCTCAAATTGTTGATTCTTCCTCCCAAATTCTGCCCACTTCATCAAACCTGCATAAATCAGCGTTTTACCACAGCATATGTCCTGGTAGCACATTCTGGAAGACAAAAGGACAAGTTTGTGGAAATAAATCAGAGCCTGCTTTGTTGTTGCTGGTCTCTGCCCAATTTTGATGACAAAGTACTTTAACTCTCCGTCTGAAGTAAAACTGTCACAGTTGTTTGTGTTGACTTTAGGCAATTCATCTCCATCTCTATGGCAACGAATTCTCCTACATGTATGAATTATTTCAAAGCTCAGCTTTGTACCTTTAGAACTACAGTAGGGTTTTACTGTTATTTCTGGTTAGCCCTTTGCGTGGTGTGAAGTACACAAACACTGTGAAGCCTCAGGAAGTCTACAAAAGTGTCTATGCAGCATCATATGTTTTCCTTGTCTGCTGTAATTTTTTTCAGGGGTAAGACCAGCACCTATTCCTATGGGCACAGAATTTTCATCCCTATTGTGAAATATAAAATTAGTTCTTTATAGTCCTCAACTGTGAGTGCTTGATTTGTAGTGCTGCAGTGTCCCTTCAGGACAAGTGCAGAGTACAGAAATAAGACTCTCAAAAGTGAGAGTCTTCTTTTTGTACCTGCGACCGATAGCCGAGTGGTTAGGGCAAATACCCTGAGCAACGAGTCCCCGGGTCGATTCCCGGTAAAGCTGCTTGATTATGGCAAAAATCATAATCACGATTATTTTGGTCAATATTGAGATCACGATTATTTAACACAGCTACTCATTGACTTTAGAAACATCATGCATTTAGAAACAACAAAATTTGGTACAAAATTTGAAGCTAGATCTATGACGAACTTTTGTTTTGAAGCTCTTGATGTTGTTAGTGTTTCGGCTACCGTTAAGGTAGCAACCCCCCCACCAGGGGAGGGGATACATGTTTTGGTGGTGGAAAGGAAACCGGAGCACCCAGAGGAAACCCACGCAAACACGGGGAGAACATGCAAACTCCACACAGAAAGGCCCTTCCCAGAACAGGGATCGAACCCACGACCTTCTTGCTGTGAGGTGACAGCGCTAATTGTGCCACTCAACTTTGTGCTCTTCTAAACAATTTAATCATAAACACATTGGTTCTATAGATATGAATGGTGATGACATGGCAAAAAAATTCATCGCCGCACTGATGACAGTCCATCCCGGTTGACAGGTTGACAGTCGCACTGGGAGCTCCGTCCCTCCCTGCAGGGAGAGAGGGCATAGCGAGCACTAAGCTGCGATGTCCAGCCGACCGAGAGCCGGTCGTGGCGCACCATCAATATGCCCGGCGAGGGTCCAGCCAGCCCTGGGGAGGGTTCCCACGAGGGGATCCTCCCACACCGAGCAGCCGTCCCTGACCCACTGAGCAGGGCAAAAGCGCACCGCTGTAAAAGAAAGGGATGCTTTGGATTTATAGCACAAAGCAAAACAAGAGGTCATTGCGAAATGGAATGAGGCACAATAATTGTTTTATGTTGAATATCTTGTTTTCATAATAGTTGGAAGCTGTAATTGTAATTTGATTAATTTCACAGCCCTAATTCCCGGCTGGCCAAACCTTTTGCTGCATGTCATTCCCCTACTCTCTTTACCCTCATTTCCTGTCTCACTCCACTATCACAATACTATCAAATACAGGAATAAAATGCCCACAAAAAATCTTTAAAAAAATATTTTATCACTAACTACTTATGATTTTCTCCAAGTCTTAAGAAGAAAAATATGAGTCAGGATGCATGAGTGAGTGCCAACGAACATCAGTGACTGTATGAGGCACGTCCAAAGCCACACAGACCACCAACAACAGACAGAGCCATAAATCTACCACAGATAGTCCTGCAGTGCAAGACAACTAACCAGGAAGCCTTCCGTGTAACCAAGCATCCCCTCAATCTATCTCTGTTGCTGTTTTCAGAGGATGACTATTGCTGGTGTTTATGAAGATGGATAGAGCAGGCAACATCTTAGCTCTCTCTCTCTCTCTCTCTTCTCTCTCTCTTCTCTCTTTCTCTCTCTCTCTCTCTCTCTCTCTCTACTGCACAGCAACGGCTGTGATGGGAGACACCATCTGGTGGTGAAATGTATCAGTGCGACTCAAAAACCCCTCAGTCACATCCACCACAGGACAGAGAGCATCATCACTAGCTGTAGTCAGAGCAGTAAATATGACTACACAAATGCAGTATTCCAGTTTATGGAAAATTAAATGTTTTTTTTATGGATTTGAATGATAACAATGTGAACTATGACCTCAAGCAGTCAAAGCTACACGCCCCAGCTATTTATTCATTGATCCACTTGAGAGATCAGTGCAGGAATTACTGTAGCTGAAAGTTGGCTGCGTCTGTGTGTGTGTGGCGCATAAAGAAAAAAACCCCACCAGAGATATGACAGAATGTGTTCTGCATAGAGCTGGCCACTGTTGCCACGGTGACAGTGTGACTCATGGCAGTTTGATTTGGATTTAGAGCGGTGCCCTGTTTTGTGTGCGAGTGTGTGGATGCATGTGCATAAGCATGTGTGAATATGTCCCTATCTGCATGTATGTAAATGCATGCATGTATATAAGCTTATATTTGTGTGCTGGTGGGATGAGGAAGAAAAGGAAAAAAGGGAGAATTTCCTCTGCACAGTAGTAATTGTTCACCTCTCTCATGTCTCCTCGGTCACAGTTAGAGCCTTTGTTAGCAGATTGGCTCTGCCTTAGTCTTATTAATGATGCCAACACTTAGGTAATGTGCCTTTTTGATGAGAGTAGGCCACTTAATCTCTCTATTCAGGCTCCATCTCGCGCACACACTCTCTCTCTTTCTCACACACACACACACCTCCCCCTCAATCCTCCTAATAAGCTGTCTCTCTGTCTCCTGTAATTTGGCAGACGAGTCTATTATATGATACAGTCATATTTTATTAATGGACCCCCCGTAGCGAACACACACACCCCTTAGTGGATGAGATTATGTGACGCACAGGGAGCACGTCCGTCTCTGTGTTAAAAATGATTTCAACTCCTCGGTTAGTTTTCATCTGCACCGTTTGTCTGCTGTGTTGTTAGTATTGGGCTGCAAGGCAGAACCACAGGCATTTTCTGCTGAAGTTGGCACTGTTCCTCCACACTTCATTACACTTCCATCAGCTCAGTGATAGCATGGAACAGTGCAGCTTCAAAAGGCCGAAAACAGCAAAATAAAAGGCAACGTTCAATTATTGAGTTAAACATTTTGTGGAAATATTCTTGTCTCTGTCTCTCTCTGCGTCTCTCTCTCTCTCTTCCTCAGTGTTGTGCAGATAATTCATCCCATATGTTTCAGCAGTGCCAGGCATTTCAAGCTCTGTGGTGAACTACGCTTCTCCAAAACTAATTTGCTCAAATACAATATTCCTTCAAAATTACCCGATAAATTCAGTCGTTTTTGCATATCTGCAGTGTTATTATGAAATGTATTTACTCTTCTGTGTGGCTAACTTCATCTATAAATCATTTTATCTTATCATCTTAGCAGCTCTGTGACACTGCTGTACAGCATGCCAACAATGACAACACTAACACTGACAACTACTAAATAGCACTAAACACAAAATACAACTGAGCCTGACGGTAACGTCATTAGTTTTACAGGTACTTAGTCATAAACCAAAGTATTGGTATGACTATATGAACTCAGATTTTGACCTGATGGTGGCACTAAATGAAAAGTTAATGACCAAAATGATTACAATTCATCCTGAGAAGAATGAATTTGGGTGCTAAATTTCATGTCACTCAATCCAATTTGTCAATACATTTTACTCAAAACTACAAATGTGAACCTCATGGTGGCGCTAAAGGAAAGGTCATCAAAGTCATTAGGATTCATCCTCTGGGCCTGTACAAATTTTCATGGCAATCCTATAGCCGTTGATGCCAAAGTGGTAGATAGGTCGGCAGATATTGTCATCCCTAGAGCCATGCTGATAAAACAACAAGAAAATAGAAAGATACAGTAGATTGATTTTATGTTTCTCTCGATTTTCTTTGTGCAGGAAGTTGTTGATTCATATTAATTTCATTACATCGGTAATTTACCATGTTATGCACAGAATTTGTAGCATTGATAGTAATCTGTGGGTTTTGCTTTAAAGGACCAGTGTGTAGGATTTAGTGACATCTAGTGGTGAGGTGGCAGATTGCAACCGATTGAATACCCCTCCGCTTACCCCTCCCTTTCCAAGCGTGTCGGAGAACTACGATGGCCTTCAGGTAACGTAAAAAGCCAGTGTAGAGCAAGTGTTTGGCTTGTCCGTTCTGGGCTACTGTAGAAACATAGCAGAGTCCGTGAAGAGGACTCGCTCCCTATGTAGATATAAAGGGCTCATTCTAAGCTAATGAAAACACAACGATTCTTAGTTTCAGGTGATTATACACGAAAGAAAACATAGGTATGAATATTATATTCCATTTCTGCCAACATATCCCCTGAAATGTTACACACCGTTCCTTTAATGTCAGCAACCAAAATGGAAAATCTCCTAATGTCCACGTGTAATGTGGAAATCAACTCTTGGTATAACAATACCCAGTATCTCTCTGTCTGTCTCACACACACACACACACACACACACACACACACACACACACACACAAACATACACGCTTTGACCAGTCTGGAAGATGCATGCGGCTCAAAGGATGAAAGAGGAATTCCTCCACAGCAAATACACTAGGTAGCTTTTTCAAATTTGCATATTCATATAATCTTTGTTTTCTCTGTGAGGGCAGCTATGTATGACATCAAGCCATTTTCCAATAGTTTATTACAGTGAGCACCTTTGCCGGAAATTCTGTAGTAAACAAATCATTATTCAATATTTACATACCATCACAATACAGTGCAATGTCATATTTCAAAAGGGCTTCAAACACTGCATCACCCCACACCCTTATAATCTGCAGTGTCATTCTAATCTCAATATAAACTTCCTCCAAGCGAGCCGAGGCAAACAGTCAGCACAGTCAGGACCACTTCTCTTGTTGTCTGGTCTTGTTGGAACAGATGAATGGATTAAGTTCTTTATCAGACAGTTTTAGGGATTTTTTTTACGTAGTTTTATGCCTGCAGTGGCTTGTCTACACCGGGTCGACAGCAAGGAAATATTATCTGATTGTAGAAGCTCCAGGAAATAGTCCGGCGACAAAGATAAGAGGATGTTTATTGCAGTATGTTTGTGCGTGTAATGTTATCCAAACAAATCCTCACATTTCTGTACATGCACACGCCTGAACGTGTGCATTTGGCATGTGTGTGTCCACTTAATAAAGAAGAGTGAAGCTTTGAGCTGTCAGGTACACGTGAAGGTTTGACACCGTGTGACAGTCAAGAGTAACACGCTGAGAACAAACGAGTGATTAGAGTCAGCAGACTGAAACTGAGTGGCTGCTCATTAGACGCACGTTGACAATGTTTGGTTATGTGCCAACATATAGAAAGGCAGTCATTAGATAAAAACACCTGTGCAGATACTTTAGTGTGTCATCAGAAGTGTGTGTGTGTGTGTGATAGAAAAAGGAGAAACAGCTCTCTACCTGCAGGCTCTGGACCCCCCAGGTAGCTTTGAGAGAAAAAAAAGGTTTGCCAAATGATTTATGTTGTGAGAAAAAAAAAAACTGCATTGCATAAATTTGTGATCATGCTTTTAATCTTTGTGATAAATGCCTAATGTTTGAGAAATAATGAGTATTTACAGCCCTTAAGCACGAATAATTAATTAAGTGAAATGGCCTGATAATAGAAAGAAAAGGAATCTGGTGGTGATGGAGTTCAATATCTGGTTCTGCAAAAGTGGGTCACCGTTTTTTGGGGTCCAGAGGTAGAAAGTGCTTGAGTGTACCACAGTAGGTACAGTCTGACCTCCGCTGCACCTCTGTGTGGAACCAGTGGTGTTTTTTTCCCTCTGTCTGTTTCAGTTCCAACCCTGCGAGGCACATTACATAACTGCACTATTATTTTTCCATCCCCTGCCTCTCTCTCTGTCTGTCTGACTGACATAGTGGGGGGAAATACAGATCCAAACAAGGCAACGATAATGACTCGCTTCTCTCTTTTGATCAGTCTATTTGTCACACCCTGCCTCTCTATTTCCTGCTTTTTCTTCTGTGCTCTGTTTTACTAAACTCTCTATTTCTCTCTTTTCCTGCCCCACCACAAGTTGGTTCGCTTTTGCACCCATGTGGTACGCTAGCTTTCCATTAGTTCATTTCCCCTGCTTTGAGAATGGGCTTGCATGTTGCGTGTATTTGTGTGTGCACACTGAATAAATGTGTGTTTGTGTGTGTGTGTCTGTGTATGCATGCACGTGCACATGTGCGTGTGTCTCCCAAGTCTCAGAACAGTATTATTGTAAACATATCATTTGATGGGGAGAGTGGTTCAGGTTGTTGGCCGGCTGCCCTGCTTTCATTTGGAACAGAGCTGCCAACATCTGGACTGTGTCAACACTCGCTGACAGTGTGTGTGTGTGTGTGTGTGTGCGTGTGTGCGTGTGTGCGTGTGTGCGTGCGTGTGTGTGTGTGTGTGTGTGTGTGTGTGTGTGTGTGTGTGTGTGTGTGCGTGCGTGCGTGTGTGTGCGTGTATTGAGGTCCCTGCCTCGGCCCCAGAGCTGTCAGCCATTGGATGGGGAACAGATTTGCTCAGATTAATCAAAGGTGTAGCATTAATAAAAGGAGCCCTATGCCTCCATGCCTCCAGGCGGCCATTTTAAGAGCCTGGGAGAGCAGCCTCCTCACATCCTCCAGGACGAGCTGCAGTCACACACAGGCCATGCGCAGGCACGCAGGTACATGCACACAGAAATCGTCTCGATCTGAACGAAACACTTGAAAAAGGGGAAAACGATCTTTTTCCCTGTCTGCGGTTGGTTCGTCGGTTCACACACTGTGAGGTGGAGTAACGATGTTCCCTTTGGACAGGACGCTGTACTAAATGTAAGAGAAGCCCAGATCAGAATCTTTGGCCACCCTGGACGGAAAAGCCACAAATCCAACAGAGACACAAGAAATATGTGTTATTCAGATGTGTGAGAAATGTGCAGCAACCTCCATCATTGATTTATTTAAACCCGGGTCAGGATGTGCAGCGACTGAAGATGCAGGACTCACAAAAACCTTCAGAGACACATAGCACATTTCAGTGCCGAGTCGGACTACAAGAGAAGGAAAAGAACAAAACTTACCTCATTCATTTATGTAAACTGACAACAGATGCATTGGAATTATTTGTGTGTGCGTGCGTGCGTGCGTGCGAGCGTGTGTGAAAAAGAGCAAGAAAGACAGCGAGAGAAGAAATCATATTAACTATACGCAAGTTATTTTAACATTTGCTCCATCGTGTCAGTAGTTTCAACTGTGCAAAGCCGAGGCTACAGTTTCCTTCCTTTTGTGGTAGACTAACTACATTTTCAAAAACACACACATACACACACATCACACACATCACACAACAACTTTATAATCTTGTGGTTTTTGAAAACATGAAACAAACGCTTTGCTCTCTGCAAAACATTTGATTTATCTCTGACACCATTTTCTGTGTTTACGCTAAAGCATGTGGAAGTGTGTGTGCATAATATGTGCTGAATGCATATGAGTAAATGTGTGTGTGTGTATACACGGCTGTGAGAGACGAGTGAATAATCTCCCATTCAGCCCGAGCTCAAATCTCTGTCCAGTCTTCTCGGAGTCGACCAGCAGTCTGGGCTGTTAGCTCTGGCAGGCCATCTGATCCGGCCTCACTGGGCTAAAGATATTTGGGTGTAGCGAGCGCTGATGTTATTGCTGAGCTCTGGGTAGTGTGCTGGGCTGAGATGTATTTGGGTTGGCTGGCTGAGGGATGAAGCCTGTTTGCCTACCGGGGCCAAAGACTCTGCAGGGGGCCTGCCTAATCTGCTGCGCCATCCGACAGCTTAATTAGTGTTTCACTGCTGCACTCGTATACCGTCTGCGCACACACACACATCCTCTCTTTTCCCCACACACACACACACACACACACACACCGGGGCATAGCTTGTTAGTCTAATAAAGAGCCATTAGAAGGTTAAATGTGGGTCTCATTAAAGATTAGTCATTTACTAGCATGCATAATAAGACTCTCTAGTGTGATTCTGATAGCTGCTCATATTGCTGCGAAAGTGAAGACCACAGTCAACTCATGCAATGTTAATTCACCATGCCATAGCCTGGGATTTGGCCCGTCTCCTGCTGGGAGCATAAACACAGAGAGAAATGGATACAGTCACTTCCAGTCAGTATCTGACGGCTTAAATGTCATTACACGATGGTGTCTTTATGTTGTGGGCGCGCTCTACACACTGTAAATTGTTTGAGATGATTTTGACGAGCAGTGATCCGAAGGGCTTTAAAGAGGAAGAGCCTTGAGAAGGATAAGCTGTGTGAAGAGGGGTCTAGATTAGCTTGAATGGATTTGGAAGCCCTCATGGAAGCTTGGACTAAAGGCTGTATTGAAATGTCAGAGATAATAATTTCACTTCTCTGGTTTCTGAACATCCCCGTCCTAATGCCTCTACCATCTGTTTGAGAGCAGAGCGGTGGACGTCCATCAATGCGAGAGAGGGAGAGGGGAGAGGGAGAAATTTGGCGCGCCACACAAAGATACGTTTACTTGCTCCTTCCAACCCTCATCAAGCTCTATCTGATCCAAACAGCGCTCTTGTCTTTACTTGGATTCTAATAACATTATTCTCCCGGTCACGGCCACATGAAAAACAGATGAGTATGAGCCATAAAGGGGAAAATCAGTTTTCAAAAAGGAATTAAAATATTGGAGCTGCCAATGTTTTGACTTAGTGGATAAAGCCTCCAGGCAACTAGGGTTGGAGGGAGAGAGAGCAAGAAGCTGTGAGAATGTCAAACAGCAGACGGCTTTACTGACTCAAGACGTGGATTAGCCATCTGAAGCCTCGTTTCAGGAGTTACAGTAATACTGAACAGCCCATCACCAACCTACAGTGTAGAGCAATAGAGTGTTAGCTGCATATCAATTAGAGAGATTCCCTTCAGAGATAGACATTAGAGCTGAAAACGAGCTGTTAAACTGGCCGACAAATTCACTTACCAATATCTGTCTGGATAAATATTTCAGCCAAGCTCAGCTACGCCATAAAAAAAGAAAGAAAGTGACTTCTGTTCTTGTAGGTTTGTCAAAAATCAGGCATAATGGGGAACTGTCCAAAAGCTATGATGTTTGCATTCATGCAATATGCAACGATTTAATATTAGTTTAGTTTATTTGGCAGTCTATCTATCTGCCTGCCTGATTGATAATTCAACACTGTCATAACTTGTTTATACTTGTATGTGTTTTTTTTTTACAAAATTGGGCCCATTTTCTGTGATTTTAAAACATCACATACGAGTATTTCTCTGTTTGTTTCCCATTATCATATATAATTCATTTTGATTGTTTATTTGTTGACAGTGTTGGGAAGTTGTAAAATTGTTACCATGGTGTTAATCTGTCATTCTCTCCTGCTACACAGCCCTGATCTGTCCCTGAGTTATTTACCATGTTTCCACCATTTAATGTTTATGATAGCGTGTGTTATTGTGGTTATGTTGATGTGTGTGCGTACATGAAGCAATTTATTTTTGAGTGACACTGTCGCTTCCCTCGCAGGGGAACTTGCTAATTTACTATCTCTCAAACAGATGCCACATTATGCCGCCAACATTCACATATACACACACAAACATATATCACCACCAAACCCGTTCACATCTGCCCATATGTGCTGCTTAAATCAGCTGTCAGTGAATCTTTGTCACCAATAAGTGTTGACGTCTCCGGCTGAGTTTTAACTCAACTCCATCTTTAGAAAAGCATCTAACAAGCTCTAAGTTGTTTACCAGCACATAGCGGTCGCTGTTTTCTATCTCTATGCTAAAATGAAGATCCTGTTGTAATGCAGTTATTGAATAAATTTACTTCGTAACGCAGCAGGTCTTCTGCACCCTTGTGGTAGCTGCTGTAATGCCTCAAAAGGGCTCAGATGCAGAGGTGCATCTCTTTCAAAAACAAACATTTGGCCTCTGAATCCTGTTGCCAGCAGAGACAAACACACATTTATATTTGTGTTACACATTTTCAGCCGCTAGAACAGGAAGAAATGATTGGAAGTAACAGGCCATTATTTCAATCACAAAATGGATTTTTCAGGTTGAGCAACCAAGTATGTCACAGTTGCTAACATATATTGTCAGAAACTACCAAGATCTTATGTTTATGGTGCACTACTGACTTGAAGTGTGTGTGTTAGTGTGTGAGTGCGTGTCATGAAGAGTTGGTCTGGCCGAGTGCCATGCAGCTGGAAGCCATCATAGAACCAATTACTTTCTGTCTTTTGCTCTCCTTCGCTCTCTCGCTCTTTCTTCCCTTCTCCCTCTCCTTCGTTCTCTTCATCTCTCTGTCTGATTTTAATTCTGCAGGCCCGTCTCCTTGTGAACCGAGAGTTAGCTTCACAGTTAACCCTCCTCACTCACATCTATAACTCATCACCGCCAAACACACTTCCACTCCTTCACCCTCATCATCATCCTCTTAAAGATGTCTTCTCCTCATCTTGCTTAGCACCTCGGCTTATTGATTCAGATGTGAAATGTTTGTAAGCCTGCGTGTCCTGCCAACGCGGCGTACGGACCAATTTACAGTAACATGTTTGAGCAGCAACTCGTGTCATGAGTGAAGGGCGGCGAGAGTGTAAACACTGATTACAGATCGTATACTGAATGAATGTGTCACCAGAGAGAGAGAGAGGCAGTGAAGGATGGAGGAAGTGAGAGAGTTAACAGTGTAAACAAATGAGGAGTGTAATGAGGATAAAGCACCGCTGTGAACAAGTGAGCCTTTGTCTTCACTCATACCTGCTCTCACACACACGCACGCACCGCACGCACGCACACACACACAAACACACACATGAACGACTGTATCGTGTTTGGGTTTCTGGGAAGTACAGTTTATTGAATGCTAAAGAAGGCCAACAGAACCCAGCACTTCATTCACAGTGAGCGAGTGAGACACTTAATGATGTTTTTCAAGTGGCAATGCCAAAGGGGAGTTTTCTCTCGATATTCTCCACCTGTCTGTTCATCACTTTAGCAAAACAAATAGAAAACAAATGTACAAAAACGGACGTTTGATCATTGAGTAGAGTAAAGGAGCTAGTGAAATGTCTCAACTGCATTTCACCAGCTCCTCTTACTTTAGTTTTAATGTCTAAAAAGCCTGCTAAGTGAAACCATCAACTACAGATAAATCTTTTTAATCTAACTACAAGGGAAGGAGTCTCTGTCTGTCTGTCTGTATGTATGTCAATGTCAGTATCTCAATTTTCTCCACAACCGTTCATCCGATCGTTTTCACATTTGGCTGGTGTAGTGCTGAGGACCCAAGGAAGTGCAGCGTTGAGTGTGAGCTCTTGAGATTTACATGACATATAGTGTATAAACTGTTACACCGCCAAGCGGCATGCTGGGTACAGCTCGCTCTCTGTCAATGTTCGTGTGAGCTTTTGCGCCCAAATGCAGCGTATAATCCGTTCTCATCCATGATATACTCTAGCAAGCATTGGGGTAGGGGATGCAACTGCGTCAGGGTGGGTGTATTGCTCAGGACCCGAGGAAGTGCAGTGTTGAGGGTAAAGGTGTTTGGATGAGCAGTTCTCGAGAAAGCTGCAAGCAGCAATACCGGAGGTCAAGCAACTGGCCCGCTACGAACCGGCACTGCACTAGTTTGACCAACATGAGCTGAGATTCTTGCCGTGCGTGCTGTTTTTTTTATATTGTTATATGAAGTTTTTCTACCATTCTAGGCAGCCAGTTGGTTTCCATTAAGCATTGCTGTATGGTAATGCTGTTTTGCATTTGAGCAGGATGATCTGAACATCTCAGAATGCTAATGTAACTTGAATAAGAAAAAATGTACGCAGACTTGATGTTCACTGTGTTAGACTGACCAACTCAAGCAAGTCTCAAGTCTGCACAAAGAAATCAATGGAAATCAATCGCTACCTCTAAGGGCAGGAGAAAAATATTCTGATTTCTAAAACTATGTAGCATATATTTGGAAATGGTCTGCATAAATGTAAAGTATATGTGAACTGTAGGTAAGACTTAGTTAACACTTTCAAAAACAGAATTCCTTCTATCAGAGTCAGGCTCAGGCTTATTTGTCTTATATTACTTTCACATCATACATCAACCTCCCTGAGAATGACTAGGCCGCAGATATTCTGTGACATTTATTTAGATGTTTAACATACTGTAAGACTCTATGTGGGTTTATTGAAAGTCCTTTGTTCCCTTGAGCGGTTTGATGACTAAATGTTTTACTCTTTCATTTAAATGTCACATGTAAAGCAGCTTTATAGATGTTGAGTGAGTCACTAACTGGTGGCGTTATTACACCTGAATGACATCATCCTGTGTTATATATGAAGGATAAATGTTTTTACACATACAGGTGTTTTACAGCATAAAAATATTCTATTAAATATTATTTATATCTAATTACAAAGACAACAAGAGTAAGGTGTAACAAAGTGCAGCAGACATCTATCCTCTCTCCAGTGTCAGGGTGTTTTAAAGCACCTGAAGAGGAAAAGGAGCTCAAATATTTGACCATTTATGTCTACTTTTACAAGGTGCAAAAATGCAGAGAATGCAGAAGCATTTTCCTTTCACAGAAGCATTTTAATATTGTCCATGCAGTATTTTGGGGCTATCCTGCGTCTGTGTAAGTTTGCCCAGTTCATTCACCCACTCACCTCATTCCCAGGACATGAACTTAAAAGGTGCTAAATGCAAGATTGAGTGCAATTCTATTGCCTCTACACGGCTCTCAACATGGTGTTGGCTGAGCCGGCGGCTTGCAGCTAACCGTGCTAACAGTGAATGCAACAGCGCTGACAGAGTTAACAGTGTTAACCTGGGGGGGAACCGGAGGGTAGGTGCTACGCTTCTGCAACGGTGCCTTTGCTCGGGACGGTGTTATCAGCTGTAACCGCCACATGAGAGCGGCCGTGAGCTAGCCAGTGGGGAACGCTCACATGCACGAACATGCACTAAAAGCACATGTGGTTGGCCCGGACGGAGAAGCTCAGATTACAACACACACAGAGGGAGAGTAAAGTCATTCTCTGCTCAGGTAGACATTACTCCTCTTGCAAAGCTTGATCTAGCAAATGGTGGTTTGCTGCTATATTAATGCTCTCAATATCATATAGAGCACCTATGAAGAGCAACTAGGTTGAGAGGTAGCGTTTCACCGCCATCTCTGGTCAAAAGCTTCAAGTCTGTTGCACCTATGACCACACAGTGGCGTCAAAATATAATGAGACACCCTGAAGGACACTCACTGAAGCAAGGTGAGAAGTTAAAACCACTGGAGGTCAGCAGATACATTATATTCATAGGTGTGACTCTACGTGTTAGACCTCTGTCTAGGGAGTTTCCTTTGACAATGACAAAACATAATCACCTCTGACCATAACATTACCCTTGGGTGGGTGGGTAAATAACAGCACGTATTGTCCTGGAAACAAACACCTAGATGCTGTCTTCTTTTAGTGTCCGTCCCCTGTATTTAGACCCCTGTAGCTCAAAGCCTGGAATCAACCCCTTTTCTCCAGACGGAAAGTTGCAAATTAAAGTGACAGCACGTTAGCAGATCAGTAAGAAAACAAATCAGACAACCATCATACAAAGAATGTCTCACTGTGCTGAAAGAGGCCGCTCATTCTGAAAAAGGGGCAAATGGTAACAAGTAACACACTCACACACACACACACACACAAACACACAGATGGAGATGTGGCCGGGCGTCGGGCCAGATGCTCCGAGAGAAGGAAACTCACATTCTTGTGATGGGGAGTCATCAAGTATCAGGTTCCATAGACTCTGGCAGAGGCTGGAGAGCCCCCTCACCACCCACCACCCCATCTCTCACACACACACACACAGAAACAAACACATGCATAGGGGCACACTTTGTAGCCCCGTCCTTTTTGTGTGTGCATGAGGGTGAGTTAGCTGCATGAAAACACTGAATTGCTGCCTTTTCGTTCTCGTCAGATCTCTTTCTGAAGAAGTCAGGGCAGAAGCGTCTGGTCCTGCATGCAGCTTGGTCTGATTAGTTTGATTTTGCGAGAGTTTGTGTGTTATCTACGAGAAAACCTCCTCAGTCTGTAGTGAAGAAGCTGCTTAAAGAAGAATGAATCCAGAGGGATTTGTTGGTTTGATCCAGTGTGAAGTCTACAGGTCAAGTGATCATGGAGGAGAGGAGGGAAATAAAGACACAGTTGATGTGTAATTTCTTATCTTTCCACTAGATGTCACTGTCAGCATACTCTTCTAGAGGCCATTGATGCTCAAGTGGCTGTGCTGCAATGCTCAGATTTTCCGGATTCTCTGTGTACCATTGACATGCATAACTCCCATGTAAAGCTACTTGAACCTTACAACTTTGTCACAGAAGCTTGACATGCTGTAAATCATTGAATACAATCTAATCGGTTAGGTTTCAAGTTATTTATTGCCATACTGTATGCAAATATGAAAATCTTGGATCTCAGACTCGCTCCAACAACACTCATTAAATAGGTTATGTATAAAAAGGAAATCACTCAAGTGAAAAAACCGAGGTTAACTACAGGCACTCAAGGTGAGCCACAGCTTAGCCTAATATTTTGGCTTGTGTGCTCCACAACTATTCGTCTGGGAACAGCAATAGCCAAAAAATCGCTGTGCCTCGGACTTCTTGTCTAACACCCCTATTAGACAACAACTCGCTGGCTGTGACAGATATTTGCGTAATCACCAAAATGAAAAAAAAAAAAAAAGAGGGACGTCTTAAGGCGTAGAAAATCTACTTGACGTGTTAAGGCGTCAATTTTTGTTGCATTAATGTGTAAAAATATGTTACCAAGACCAAACTGGTCTCTTCTTAACACACATTTTAATGTCGTCTAAACCAGTGTTTCACAAACTTTTTTTCTGGGGTTAAAAATGACAAACCATCGCGACCCAGTTCACAATAATCCTTATCTAAAATTCTGCATCACCTTGTATTATCTTGAATAGGTAAACCAGTCATGTTGAAGAGATATACGTTTGCTAAATTGAATAAATGCATTTAGGCAGAGTTAACAGACTATCTCATTCATTTAATTTCCTCCCTTCAAATAAGTAATATACAATTAGGCGGAGTTAACAGGCTCTTTTTTTCCTCTCATCAGTTAAACAAACCTAATGTACGCTAGCCTTTCATATTAGAGTCAATGTTATAAGTAGGCTCCAATTATCAGAACAATACAAACATTCAGGCTCCCTCATGTGGCTCAAAGGTGTACTGCAGATATACATCTTAAATAAAAGACTATGGAAGAAATTCTGCTAATTTATTCGGCGACCCTAATGCTGAAATGGCGTTCCATACATGTCTATGTTGTTTACCGGACACACACACCACTCCGTAATACTGAAGCAGTAAAACGTGACGCCTCATCAGTGTGTCAAGAGTTTCTACACCTGTCTCCAGGTAGACAGGTGTACATCAGTAAAACACGAAGGTTGAAGTCTGGTTCATTCAATAACTGCCTCGGGTGACTGGACTGACATGATAAACTGCCTGTCACTCAACAGCTTCCATAAATGACATAAAGACTTTAAATGTCCGTTTCTTTAGGAGCTTTGATGTTTGTATTTATCAGAATAGAGAAAGAGCTCACTGTTTAAAGAGTATTTTCACTGAGCAGTGTTTACATGAAGTACTAGAAGTAACACTGGTGTAGTTGGTGTGGCCTAAAACTATTTCAGGATTTGATGAAGGACAAACAACAATGCTGTTTTTTCTTCTTTCCTCTTATAATGAGTCTGAAAAAATTGTTGGAAATCTCTTTCAGGCTACTCCTCTTCCTTCTTCGATGCGATGACTAGATGTCTGCAGGAGCAATCAATGCTGCTCATCAGCTCTGTAACTATACTGTAATTGTGTTTAACGACTATATAAATGCTAAAGGAACAAACATACTGTACCCCTCTGCGCTCGCATTATGCATCTGTACGTGTATGTGTGCGTGCATGTGTGTGTCTGCTGTTTATGATAATGTGACTTTGATATCATGTGATGATGATAATTTAGTGCAACAGAATAAATATTTACAGATGGCTATGAGTTGTTAGCAGTTCCACCAAAGAGAGGCACCATAAATGTCAAGTCCAATAGGGGAGGGGGGGAATATGCAATATAAAATAGCCGACAACAGCAACAACAGCACCTAGAAGGAGTCTAGGGCTCCAGTTTGTTCAGGTTCTTTAAAATCCAGGGGATGGGTCACTGAGACGGTACAAAAGAACAGTTGAAGTAAAAACGCATTTATACTCTAAAATATAGCATAAAAACAAGTCTGTCCAAACAGTGAAAACAGGACGCTAACACCAAAGTTCAGCACAGTTCTCTTCCATAAAATGTGTCTGTACGAACAGGAAGTTAAAAAGAATGAAGGCCGAGCACAATAAGGAGGGAAAAGGAGGGAATATAGAAGTCCAACTAAACAGAGGGGGGATAAATATTTAAAAAATTGTGCTGTTCCCCTTTAAGTTACTCCTTAAGCACTGATTTCAGTGAGGTCCAGGACGAGACATTCACCAGGGTCTGGCAGTAACACTGATATCTGAAGCGCATGATCTGTTGGCCAGTTCCCCCGTAATATTAGCCTGGACCACCCATCTACCCCCCCTAACTGTGGCAAATATTTGCGTACATTTTTCACCCCCGATTTATCCCCACATAGAGGAAATTGTCATAGCAATGATAAAATATACATTAGCACTGAATGAGTAATATTGTGTTTATTGTTATATGCATACCATTAATAGGGGTGTAACGATACATCGATCCGGATCGATGTATCGTTACAATGATGGACGATCCAATATCATGAATGCAAAGTGAAAACATCAATAAATGTATCGTCATCTTTAAGTTTGTCTTTATTTTGAAATTCCCATGGCACGTCTGTGTCATCATTTCCGTCCAAGCGCACCTCCTTCCTACAGAGCTCAGAAATAAAATTGACAAATCATATTTTAGTTGCTTTTTGTGAGTTGATATAAATGTAACTGATTGTGTTAAATGGGCGTATGATATCGTCTCATATCGATCGCAGGCCCCTGAATTGAATCAAATCAAAATCATATTGTGGCAGACTTTGTGATAACAGCAAATATTGTATTGTTGTCTAAAGAACTGATATAATATTGTATCGTGATAAAACTAGTGATCGACACCCCTAATCGTTAGTCTTTTGGAGAACCAAACCTATGGAGGTTGTAAATGGACTGCACTTATATAGCACTTTTTTAGTCTTAGCAACCACTCAAAATGCTTTACAACACAAGCCAGTATTCATCCATTCAAACTGACACATTCATACACTGGTGGCAAAGGCTACCATACAAGGTGTCACCTGCTCATCAGGAGTGATAAACATTCACACGCACACTCACAGAAATTTAGGGTTCAGTGTCTTGCCCAAGGACACTTCGACATGTAGACTGCAGGGCCGGGGATCGAACCATCGACCTTCCGATTAGTGGATGACCCCTCTACCTCCTGAGGTATGTAATAGTTGTGCTTCATTTTTTTTGTACCCCTAAAATCTAATGTGGCCCCAGCCTGGCCCCCCATTTGAAATGTTCTTTGGCAGGAGGGTCCGTGTTATAAAGACCTACGTCTGGTGTATGAAATGTCCGTAGGTTATCCTCACTGTGCTGCATTTTTATAAACTATGATAATCTGGTCACATCTCTCGCCCGCATCCACGTGCTGTCTCACCGTCACACGATAGACTACAAAGACCAAGCAGGATAGCGATGTGCTATCGATTCACCTCACACACACAAACTTTCACTTCACACAAACAAGTGGCTCTGTCTCACATACTCTACTGCGGTATCTTCATTCATCACATTCTTTCGTAGCACATCCGACATATGTACAACCCAGCCCTGCACAAACACACCTGAATAACAGTTACCTTATGTAAGCCACTAGCTGACTGGACTGAACTCTATCCAAGGGTCCGTCTGACAATCTGTTCCAGTTAAAAAAAATGCCATTCAAAATGCTACACCCACGGACCAATAGGCCAATACTTGTGCAACCTGGCAAAACACCTAATTGCTTGATTGTCAACTCATCAATCAGGATGCAACACTATGAAAAAACACAGGTGAATACTTGTTTACAACAGCAATGGATGGCAACATCGGCGCAAGATTGAAGTTGTGATTGGTCAATATATTCATGTACTTCACATTAACAATATCTCTGAAAAAAAACTATCCCAGACTATATTATTAAAAAGTAGAATGTTTTAGATTGAGCACAGCAGTGTGTAACTGGTTCAAACAGAGTCAGATCGTATGAACTGTGTGTGCGCCATACGGTGACAAAATTGTTTTTTTATAAATTATAGTGAAGTTTTGAATGAAGCATTTAATTTTGCAAAAAGATCTGAGGTGCTATTTGTGTTTGAGAATTACTGTCACTTATTGTCAGTCAAATAACTGAGCAATGAGCAATGTGTTGATTTCAAGCAACTGGCTAGTCGTCTTAAATCCGTCGTTCCATATTCTGACCCTCTGACATTATAATCCCGTGATGAACTGTGAAACCGGTCTAACTCCCATTTTAAACTAAACGCAAACATACTAACTACTAGTAAAACGATGACAAACATTCAGTAACAAGTCAGTAAAACTGCAGTCCCGTCTGAATGCACCTGTAATGTCAGTAAATATAATCCCAGTAAATGAATCCTTTGTGATAGGCTCATGTCAGTTTCTTCTTGTACTCTCTCTCTCAGTGTCCCTAGCTGTGCAGCCCCATTGACGTCTTGTGAAAGATGCCTGTTGTTGAGTTGAGTTGCTAAATGTTTAGTTTACTATACTGACTATATGTGCGGCCTTTCCTCACATTCTCCACTGGAGTGGCCTCATAATTTACAGAAATATCCATGTTTCTCTATAGATGGACATATGGAGTTTTAACTTATTTTGAGTGGGAATAACATTATGTAGACCTTAATGTGGTCTTTAAGGAAACATATTTTGTATTTCAAATTGTTTGCAAATTGTGTATTTGGCAGTCCATATCCCTTTGTCCATCTCCAGCAATAATAACTTTGAACAGGATACTTTGCATTCTTGTTTGAGAGGCTAAGGTGAAATCATACGTAAATCCTACGTAGGTGTGGCAAAGATTAGATTATTGTCTACAGAGTGTCAGAGATTCCTGAGAAAATGAAAAAAGAGGAGGGGTTTTCTCTGTGGTCTGTCTGTGGCTATAAAAGCATTCAGTGGAAGCCTCCGTAGTACAGCTTGAGAGAAGCTGGCAGCCCATGTAGCCGGTGTCTATTCTGAGACATATGCCTGGATCACACTGCACAAAGGTAGGAGCACTGGAGGACACAGTCGGACGGGAAAATGTTACTATAATGAATGTGTGCCTGTTTGATAAAATTAACTAATATTTAAAGAAGATTACAAGGTTACGGTTAAGTTAGGTATTGTAATGGCAATTTTCATATCTGCAGTTTAACAGTGTACCTTTAGACAATCTCAGGGCCTCACATGTTCAACTTTGTCACCATCGGACAGTGACCTGACATTTTAGTTCTCTGTAACTGCAAACAACAGATTGCTGAAATACTTGTTATGTCTTGTGATGCTCTGTTGTCTGCTGTGTGCTGACGCATTGATACACTTTCTATCATTCTCTTCTTATCTTCGTGTTATGCTTTAAATGTATAAATACTGACTACTCTTTGTATTCGGGGCTCACTTGCCACAGTCCACAACAGGTGGCTGTGCTCGTGAGTCCATCTGCAGATGCTTTAGTTATTAATGTATGCCTTTTTATTAAATTCACTGAAAGACAAGTTGTTACGTTGGTTTGTGTCTTGTTTTAACAGAAACTGCCACCACAGTATATTATTCCTTCATCGTAGAGCATTGATTTTGATGGATGATTAATTAAATTCAATGCCATAGTTAGTACCATAGGTACAGTATAATATGCAGTAAATAAAGCAAAAAAAATCATAATTTGGAATAGACAATTACCATTTCTTTAATGTAGAAATATTTTACAAAATATATGTATTTTTTATTACTTATAATAAATAGTGATCAGGGGTCAACGTTAATATTACAAGTGGGTCAGAAATCTACTTGCCCAAAGTCCATTTTTACTTGCCCCCATACAAATTGTTTTATTTATTAGTGATTATCAAATAACAATGAAGACCAAAGTAAATTGTCATGTTTAATCTTGATTTAAGTAAATTAATCTGGAGTTTCGCCCACATTCGCCACGCAACTAAACTCCTGTCTCCAGGATAATTGAATTGCTCGCTTGTGCTTCACCTCATAAACTTCGTCTTTACCTGCCATTTCCTCCCGACTGCCCGATTGGTACAGCACATGTGCGTCTCTCAACAGAGATGAAAAGGAAGCGAGATGACTCACTCCTTAGCTACTTCCATCAGCATCATTAATTTTAACTTGGCAAATGAGTTGCTAGATTTGCTAGACAGACGTGGCATTTTACTTGCCCCAGGCAAGCGGACAATCCTGACCTTTGAGCCCTGGTGATGAAAACTGTATGAGCTGCTAAGTGACGCCTTTTCTTCTCACCGCTCAGGATATTCAGAAGAATATCAACTTTTCCATTTTGGCCGACTCCTCCTTTCCTGTCACCACCGTCACTGTAAGTCAGTGTTCACAGTTTAGACATGCAGTAAAAGTTCGATACTGTGTGCATTTTTACATGCTTCAAACAGTCCTTGGAATTAAATTCTCTAATTCATTTCTGACTGTAACGGTGGCTGCAGGAGCTCCAGACCCTGATGGCACACCCTGACCATTCATCTGAGCATGACGCCTCCAAGGAGGACAAGAAGGAGAAGGACCCTGAGCAGCCAGGGCCAAGTAATCTGCAGATAGCCAGGGCCCGCTTCTTCAAGGGAGTCTCCTACACTGCTGGAGACATGAAGGTGTTTGGAAAATGGATGGAAAGTAAGTCAAATCTAATTTCTTACTGAGCAACACAAGGGCAGTACAGTATATATACTGAATACACTGATGACACTGACAGATTTGAGTATGTTTAACAGTGCAAGTGGACCGCACAATGTCACTGTCAAACTGTCTGTCAAAAATAAGCAAGTAACAGACAAGCATGTAAAGTATGATATCTATCTACAAACATGTACAGTATGTGCCACTGACAGGGACTCACAGGAGGTAAATAGGCCAACAATGTGCAACATGATCCCTGTGAAAACAAGATAACGTATACTAGTGCAGTGCCCATTCAAAACATGCCTGTTCAGAACAGGCCGAATGCTTGGCCTAACACACGAGGTTACTCGCAGTCAGAAACATCGGTGAAATACAATTTCCAAATAGGTGTATTAGTCGCTTGCTTTGACATAACCACTGCGCTTATAAAGTAGAGCAAGGATTTAATTACAGGAAGTATTTTGCTGGTGGTAATGTTATTAGTGTTATAAGTTATTATCAATTCTTACACCGGGGAAATACCGTCTTACTATCGGGGGAATAACACACTCGAGTCGCAGCTTACTCATGGTCACACCGGTGAAATACACTCTGGTTCGATTATGTTCCCAGTTAGCGATCTGCTCGTGTTGACTCCAGAGAAGTGAAGAAGAGTTGGGTGAACGGCCGTTCAGAACGATTGCTTGGCTCAAGGTCTTCAAATTAGCTACAGCTAGAAGTCCTATATACATTGCATGGGTTGCACTTTAAGTGTAACAATGCCTACATGTATTGTCCCTGTCAAATAAATTAAAAAAATAAATAAAATGTCACTTTGTTTCAGTAGAATAACCTGTTGTCCATATAAGATATGGCCACTGTGAACTTGAACAATCATGTTGTGACACAGATATACCCACCGCTGTCATTATTTATCTCAGTCCCAGACTGAGAGTCTGAGAAAACTAAAGCTTGCGCAACATTCACTGTGGGATCAAGCAGCTCTGGGTAAATGTCAACGCTCTCTGTCTGCTCTTTCTTTCCGTCTTCCAGAGCAGTTTTTCTTGTTGCAGTTGCTGGACTGGGTTTTGCGTGGAGCCGCTCAGGTGATGTTCGTCAACAACCCTCTAAGCGGCCTCATCATTTTTGGTGGCCTCATCCTGCAGAACTACTGGTGGGCTCTCAACGGCTTCGTGGGAACACTCTTTGCCACCATTTCTGCCCTCATTCTGCAACAGAGCAGGTTTGAACAAACTGATGTTACAGATAATAAATTAAATCGTAATTAGTTAGAGAAAGTTTACTTTACAGTCCGCCGTATCTTCATTTACATTAAATCTCCATGCATTTTTGGACTCTCTATCAATCACAACAATAGGCCAGCTGAGTGTGCTGACATGAAACATGTAGTAGAAGGTGAAATAATTATGTAGGATGATTTCACACTGTTTTGTACAGCAGGAAAACATGAATTAATTCAAATAACTTTTCATTCAGGGGTGCAATAGCTGCAGGGCTGTATGGTTACAACGGCATCCTGGTGGGTCTGCTGATGGCTGTGTTCTCCAACCGAGGAGACTGGTACTGGTGGCTCCTGCTACCCAACATCTTCATGTCCATGATGTGGTAAGCAACTACACTGACTAATGCTAAAATAATACTGTTGATTCATATCATAGGAAATGAGAGGTAGATGTAAGAAAGTAGATAAATTAACCAAAACTCAACATGTAATATGTCAAAACTGATCAGTTTACTGACAAATTGACCATATAAATGTTATGAGGTCACAGCTCAGCATTTCCCTTTGTGCTTCTAGATCCTTTATTAGCCTGATCATTGCTGATCCAGTCAGCCATAAAGCAAATCAATGATTTAATTATGTTGGTAAAGTGGAGAGTCATGCTCAAAATGTGCAACTATGAAGGTGATTGAGATATAAGCACACATTTAAATAAATATACTTAAATAATTGTGTAAGTTAAATGTGAATTAAATCTAATACTGGTGATATTGTATCGTGTTTCAGCCCGATTGTGTCCAGTGCCCTGGCATCTATCAACAGTCGCTGGGATCTGCCAGTGTTCACCCTGCCCTTCAACATCCTAGTGTGTCTCCACATGGTCGCCACCGGACACTTCAACCACCACTTCCCCCAAGTCCTCATTCAGCCTCGCACGGAGCTGCCTAACATCACCTGGGCTGAAATTGACGTAGCCAAGGTCAGTGACAGGCCGGGATTTGTTTATGCGGGTAACTTAACACACCTCTCTGTGGGATGGTACACTGTAGACGCTGTGCTCTTCAAGATCAGATACTGTGTTCTGAGGACATTTCAACATAATGCATTGTCCCACATTACATAAGTGCGTACGCAAGTGTAAGTTGTGTAGGTGCGTCAAAGGAAATCAATCACAGTCTCTACAAACACCCCACGACAGGTCTATCAGTGCATTATGAGTGGAAACATGTGGGATGTAAATCAACCTTTGTTGTGGATCCACAGCTATGTGACCTTTTTGTCTGTATTGTACCTCTTGAGCTTTTCATGTCAGTGCCTGTGGGAGTAGGCCAAGTCTACGGCTGTGACAACCCTTGGACCGGAGGAATCTTCATTATCTCACTCTTCATCTCCTCCCCTATCACCTGCGTTCATGCTGTCCTGGGATCTACAGTGGGCATGATTTCAGGTGAGTGGACTGAACAATACCTCAGCAGGCGAATGTAAACGTCATTCTGTCTCACCTCAATGAACAACTACAAAACAATGTATTTTTGCTGCCTTACATGCTCCAACCTTAAACTGAACTTGGCACTTCCTTGGTAGCTGTTAGAAAATTATGACTTTGATATGATAACCCCTCCCACCCCCCCCAATATCTCGATACTAAAACAATATCACGGCAAAAACCTAAAACACCAGGAAAAGTAATGGAATAATAATAATATACATTTTAATTTGAATAATTTTATAAATGTTTTATTATTAATTTAAAATGTAAAAATGTATTAATTAACTAATGCACATGGAATGCAGTAATCTGATGTCCCCTATGCTTGAGTTTATGGGATTTCTTTGATAATTAACTTCATATTTGCGTCCAGATATCCCTCATTAAACAGCATTTCATATGGTTTATTTTGTAAAACGGTGCATCAGTAACCGTTCAGTGGTACTGCAGCACAGGAGACGGTGAGAGGCTTCCAAAACAAAAACCCACAAAATGATAATAAATTCAGATGAAGTAGAAAGAGCTGTGTTGTTGTATCAAAGTTGTATTTGTGAAAAGAATGTCACTCTCTCACACACACACACACACACACACACACACTGCCCCGCTGTTGCACATCGACACAACTCATAGGAAGAATTGTATCGTACCATTTTTAACAGCAGGGTATTGCGATTCCTTTCTAGGAGCGGTATACCGTGTAACACTAGCTGTGATTTATCATTTTGCAGGCTTGGCTCTGGCAGCGCCTTTTGGAGACATTTACTTTGGCCTCTGGGGATACAACTGTGTGTTAGCCTGCATCGCCATCGGAGGAATGTTTTACGCGCTCACCTGGCAGGTGCACCTGCTTGCCATCACATGTGGTGAGTAGACAACCGGACGATAAAAACACTACCTACAAAAAGGAATCTAATCCAGGCAGGATGATAACATGACATCTCAACATTGTCAGAGAGTGACCAGATATTTGTAATCAATGATCACACTTATCACAGCCTGCACATGAATGTCATCTCACGGTATCCCACTTCTTCTCCTCTACAGCTTTTTTCTGTGCATACCTCGGCATAGGCATTGCCAATGTCATGTCCACGGTAAGAACACATTTTCTCTCACTCTTATTTTCATGTCAGCCCATAATAAACACAAGTTACTAACAGCAACGTGATGCATCTTTCATCTACAGTTTGGTCTGCCAGCCTGCACTTGGCCTTTCTGTCTGTCTGCCCTCACTTTCCTCCTCTTAACCACGGGGACCAACAAGATCTTCAAGCTGCCGCTGGCCAAAGTCAACTACCCCGAGAAAAACCTGGTCTACTACTGGAAGATGAAGAAGCAGGAGAAAAGAGAGAAGGCTGAGAAAGAGAGGAAAGAGAGTGAGGAGCAGAAGAAGGCCCAGGAGGAAGAGGTGATACTGAACGAGAAAGAGCAACTGAGGCTAGAGATGGAAAGAATGGAAGAAAAGAGAGCAGCAAGCGATGCATCAGAGGGTACATGTGACAAGACAAGTGTCGAAGACCTTGCACCTGGGGTCAAACAGCAGGGTACAGAAGAAGAACAAGTCAGACACAATGATCTAACAGAAGTTAATCTTGGTGATTACGTTTAATACTGCATTTCCGCACAGAGTGAGAGAGAGAGGATACGCTAAGTAAGGGATAATGTACAGTGAGCCGGTCAATGTTGTGAAATAAACCCCGACAGGAGGTTTATTTCACAACAATGACCCGGCTACTTACTTAAGAAATCAATAATGTCACATGGAAACGTTCCTCCAGAATCCGACATCAGAACTGCTCCCATAGCAACGGTCTATCATACTTGTACATGGCAACGGTCTGCTGTAAAGAAATAACAGACCGTAGAACGCCGGGGTTGACCAATCAGAATTGAGTATTCAACAAAGCAGTGTTATAATAGAACTGAAATGTATGAATAATGTAAATAAGTACATCGGTAAATGTGTATCTCCCAAAATGTCAAAGTATTACTAGTCTTTTTACCTTTTCTTCTACGTGCAGGTAGCACATCTGGCACAGTAATGATTGGGTTGCAAAAACTTTGTAAAACTTTGTTTATATATGAAATGTATATTTTTTAAATAAATTATTTTCTAATAATCAGACCATGTTGGTTTATTCAGTGTTGTCTGAAAGGACTTCATTAGTTGAATATGAAATAATTACAAATAATCTGTAAAATGTATCATTTGTTGGTATGATCAGCTATTCTACTTGTCTGAGAATTACTTGTTGTATTTAGATATAAGGCCATAAGGTCATTTGTCCAACATGCAAAGGACAGAGGAATAAATACTAGAAATCACAATAATAGTAATATAAACTAGAATGGCACTCGGAGAGCGCAGGCCAAGCTGCCTGAGTACTGCTTCTGAGCATTTTCTTGGCTCCACCTTTCCTATCACGCCCATGTGTGATGAAACCAACCTGCATGATTACTGTCACACTAGCCATCATATATCATCTCAGGTTCATTACTTACCTAGGTTTTATATGTGTAATTAAATTAGACAACACCACAAAAGAACTGTCACTTTGATGCCATTTGCAGTCATGTATTGTTTACATGGCAACGACATCTTGACACCTGGCTGTAGTTAGTCCTCACGGGTAGGGCTGTGCAGTGGAGGGTGGCACCTAACCTTTACTTTGTAATCTGGGTGTGCTTTAAATCATGGCACAGAAAGTTTTCTTCTCCAGTTATTCTAACCAAGCTGTAATGATGGGAAAGAGGGAACCAGCAAAGACCGTTTTTGGCACGTACCACAGGTGCTGGTGGCACAAAGATAGGTCTGAGTTGGTAAGACAGTTTGTAGTAGACTGTATTATAATGTACTGTAGGGTTGGAGATTTTCACAATACGATAACCATCTCAGAAAATATCACGGTATTCGGTATTACACTATTATTATTATTATTACTATTAGTAGTAATCCTAGTAGTAGTATCAGTTACAATGACCCTTAAAGGAATGACAACAGAATTATAATAAACAGAATTATAAACCTGATATAAAAAAAATAACATGTAACTATAACACGTTATATAACTAATGCGCATTAGTTTACATGTTAGCAGCACTATAGCATATAATTAACTACTAAATTAAAAATAACATCAGCTGTGAGCTTTTAAAATAATGACCTATGATTATTAACAATAAACATGTAGGTGCGCAGTACCTGTATCTTTAACTCTCACACACCGTAGATAAGCAAATGTATACAGTATGATAACCATCAATTTTAATACCACGGTATACCTTGATACAGGTATACCATTACAACCCTAGTTGGAGAGGTTCAATTTGGGGTTAGCTGTGCCCTGCCTTTCTGTGCAAGAGCTAGTGTTATTGCATTATGAGTCCAGTTGGCTATTACAGCCTCTAATGAGCAAGAATTTGATCAAAATTCAAACTTGTTGGAGCAGCACACTAAGGAGCAGTTACTGTATGTTTTCATACAAATAATTCAATTTAGAGTCAGTATATGTTCAACAATGAAATTGCTCAGCCTTTCAGTTTGAGCTGTTATATAATAACTGTTTGGTTCAGCAAAATCAGGTCAGTACATGTGACCTAAAAAAAAGCATGTCGCTATGGTCTACTGATCTGCACAGAAGATCTGTGCCTGCAGCATTCCAGTGCTTAATGAAGCGAGGGGTTGCTGGTTTGGATGGTTGTGAAGTTTCCTTGGACGATGTAATCTACAGTGTTCACGGGGCCCTCATCGTGTACAGCAGATCCAAGCTTTAATTGACAGATGGCAAAGGTAATCCTTCTGTCGCCACACCAGTTGTGGTGGTTGGCAAAGGCAAACCACCACACTTAGGTGTTTGGTAACGGCAAAGTGAAGGAAATGTACTTTATTAATTCATCCATAACCACACAATAGGCTATTGTTTCTTCCCTTTCACAAAAAGAAAATGTTGTGGCTCCTTTGGCACCATGTTAAAAGTACAGGCTCAAAACTTTCCTGTTTGCTGCTGCCTTTTATTAAACCAGATAATGATCTTATACTGCACTAGAACTTTTACACTTGTGTGTTATATTCTATTTTAGCTTCTATCCTAGCTTTTATTTTTAGCTTGTTTTTATTTTCTAATCTTTAATGTTTTTATGTTTTTATAACTGTTTTAATTATGTCTTAATGTTCTTTTGCACTTTGTCGCAATGCTCTTCAATGTTTATGTAAAGCACTTTGAATTGCCCTGTTGATGAAATGTGCTCTACAAATAAAGCTGCCTTGCCTTGCCTTGCCTTGCCTTACAGGCCATTATATCTGGTCAAACAAACATGACAATGCATTTGAAAATGTTAAGACATCTCCCACTTAGCAACGGCTGCTCTGCGGATGGAGGAACTCTTTTTGTTGCGAGTGGATGTTTCCAGTGCATGAACACGTGCTGTGCTGCTACAAAGTGATGATCAGGATGTTGATAAACCTGTCAGCCTCGTATGAGAAGTGTAGTAACCCAGTGATAAATTACTGAGAAGCAACAGTGCTCCAGCAGACTGATGTGTATGTAGGATCAGATATGCCTTTTGGTTATGCTTATGTCATCTACTTTTCCTGTACTGCCTGTTTCTCTCTCAGTTTACTCCAAAAGGTGCGTGTGTATATGGAGGGTGCTAATGATTTAGTGGTTTAAAAGAACGGTGAAATGTTTTCTGAGACTGGATGGACAACATTCAAGCTTCGTTCAAAGAACAATAAGCAGACAGAACATCAAGTAAGGAAATGTTCTACACCTGAATAGTTTGGGCCTCAGGACAATCAAATGGCTTTAACATCAACATCTCTCAATTCTCTTGTATGTATCGGAGGCAGTTGTTGATGAACACTTGCAGTTTGTTGGTGATTGTGTTTGTGGTTTTCCAGGTTTCACAGCCATAGAGAAGGACAGATTTTACATTTGAGTTGAAAATTCGGATTTTTGTGTTTTTGGAGAGCTGGGAAGAGAGCCATACAGGTCGGAGTGTTCTGAAGGCATGTCTTGCTTTGCTGATGCGTAGCTCCACATCCTTATCTGCTCCTCCGTCTGTGCTGATGTTGTTTCCCAGGTAGACAAACTCTGCCACATTTTCTAGGGGTTGCTCCTTGATATTTATTCCTTGGTGGGATTTAGTGTTGATCCTCATGACCTTGGTCTTTCCAACGTTGATCATGAGGCCTAGCTGTTTGCTGTGTTCATGTAATTTGTTTGTCTTCTGTTGCATTTGTGTGTGTGTTCCTGAGATCAGTGCCAAGTCATCTGCAAAATCGAGGTCTTCCAATTGTGTGAAGGGAGTCCACTGTAACCCCGTCCTTTGGCCATCCACTGACTTTTTCATAGTCCAATCGATGGCAACAAGAAAGAGCAGGGGAGACAGAAGACAGCCTTGTCGTACTCCTGTTTTTATTTGGAGGGTGTCTGATAGCTTTCCATTTGAAATGACTTGGCCCGTGAATCCATTGTACATACATTTAATGAGATTGACCAGTTTTATGGGTATTCCGTAATGTCGGAGCAGCTTCCACAGGATGTTTCTGTCTAGGCTGTCGAAGGCTTTTTCAAAGTCAACAAAGTTGATGAACAGTGATGACTGCCATTCGATGCACTGCTCGACAATTATTCTGAGTGATGCAATGTGATCTGTACAGGAGTTGTTCTTCCGGAAACCTGCTTGTTCCTTCCTGAATATCTTGTTCAGTGGTTCTTGCATTCTATCCAAGATGATTCGGCAGAGGATTTTGCTGGGGACTGAGAGAAGCATGATGCCTCTCCAGTTCTTGCATTCACTGAGGTTGCCTTTCTTGGGAATTGTGACAATTAGCCCTTGTTTCCAGTCATTGGGTACCTCCTCTTTTACCCAGATCTCATTTAGAAGCCCGTGGAGGATGTCAGCGGTGGCACTGATGTCTGCTTTCAGTGCATCAGGGGGGATGTTGTCCTTTCCTGGTGCTCTGCCGAGCTTCAGTTTTTTGATGGCTCTTTTGATTTCTTCCTTTGATATCCTTTCACAGTTGATGTTTAGGTCTCGTCTCGCTTCTTCAATGTCTGGGGGGGTGTCTGGAGGAGGTCTATTGAGGACTTCCTCAAAGTGTTCCTTCCAGCGCTCTAGTTGTTGGGAGTCTTTAGTGAGAAGGTTTTCCTGTTTGTCTCTGATAGGCCGGCTAAAGCTCTTGTTCTTACCAGCTAACTGTCGGGTAATTTTGTACAATTCCTTTGCGTTGTTCTGCCTGGCTGCTGCCTCTGCTTTGTTGGCGAGCTCCTCCGCCTGTGCTTTTTTGTCCCTCTTGCAGCTCTTTCTGACGATTATGTTCTTTTGTTGGTAGTCTTGTCGGAGGCCTTCCTTCTTATTGCGGTCTGTCTCTCTGTTGAGTTTCAGTTTGATGTCTCGCCTAGCTTCAATCTCCCTCCATGTTGGATCAGTAATCCAGTCTTTTCTTTTGGGGTCTCGGTACCCCAGGACAGTTTCACATGTGTCAGTGATAGCCTTCTTGCATCTTTCCCAGTTGTCATTTATGTTTTCTCCCTCTGCTAGGGTTTGGAACCGGTTTCGGAGTAGAATTCCCCATTCTTGCCGTGCCTTGATGTCTTTTAGTTTTCTTGTCTCAAATCTTCTCTGTACCCTGTTTCCAGCTTTCTGTTTTACTGCCAACTTCATCCGGAGTTCTCCCACGAGAAGATGGTGATCTGAGTCTATATCGGCGCCCCTCTTGACTCTGACATCGAGGAGAACTCTCCTCCATTTCCTGTCTATTGCAATGTGGTCGATCTGGTTCTCTGTGCAGTGGTCCGGAGATATCCATGTAGCTTTATGGGTTTGTTTGTGTGGGAAAAGACTGCCTCCAATCACCAACTCGTTGAGGGCACAAAGGCTTGCAAAGAGAAGCCCGTTCTCGTTCATCTGCCCCAGACCTTCTGTCCCCATTGTTCCCTTCCAGTCGTTGTTATCCGTTCCAATCTTGGCATTCATGTCTCCCATCACAATCTTAATGTCTCTCTTGGGAGCCTTTTGGAAAACTGCCTGTAGTTGTTGGTAAAAAGTTTCTTTCACTTCAAACACAGCAGTGTTGGTTGGAGCGTAGCACTGAATTCATGTGATATTGCGTCCTTTGGATGCAAACCTGGCTGTGATGATCCGTTCTGATATTGGTTCCCATTCTATGAGACTTTTAGCTGCGTCTTTTGATAGGAGTAGTCCTACTCCGTATGAGTGGGGGTCTTCTTCCTTTGGGTTGCCAGAGTAGAGGAAGGTCTCTCCAGTGGCAGTTCTTACCTCTCCAAAGGTGTTCCATCGGCTTTCACACACCCCGATAATGCTTATGTTGTACCGTTGCATTTCCTTGGCCAGTTGTGCCAGTTTTCCTGTCTGGTATAATGTTCTAACATTCCAGCATCCAATTCTCGTTCTTGACTTAAGCTTCAGCAGACTTTTCCCCCCTTGAGGTCTCTTTTGAGTTTGCCCCAAGGGGTTCATGGGTCCCATTTGAGGGTCGTCAGTTAGGCTTAGGTCACTTTCGAGGTAAGTATCCATAGTTTCAGTTTCTGTAATCATTTATTTGACAGCAGGGTGGGTGATTAGCCCAAGCTGCCGTTTCCACAAGTTATCCGCAGTGGTCGTAGACCACTTTTCTAAAAGCTCCATGGTCAAGAGGCAGTTTTGACTTACATGTGACCTAAAAAAAAGCATGTCGCTATGGTCTACTGATCTGCACAGAAGATCTGTGCCTGCAGCATTCCAGTGCTTAATGAAGCGAGGGGTTGCTGGTTTGGATGGTTGTGAAGTTTCCTTGGACGATGTAATCTACAGTGTTCACGGGGCCCTCATCGTGTACAGCAGATCCAAGCTTTAATTGACAGATGGCAAAGGTAATCCTTCTGTCGCCACACCAGTTGTGGTGGTTGGCAAAGGCAAACCACCACACTTAGGTGTTTGGTAACGGCAAAGTGAAGGAAATGTACTTTATTAATTCATCCATAACCACACAATAGGCTATTGTTTCTTCCCTTTCACAAAAAGAAAATGTTGTGGCTCCTTTGGCACCATGTTAAAAGTACAGGCTCAAAACTTTCCTGTTTGCTGCTGCCTTTTATTAAACCAGATAATGATCTTATACTGCACTAGAACTTTTACACTTGTGTGTTATACTCTATTTTAGCTTCTATCCTAGCTTTTATTTTTAGCTTGTTTTTATTTTCTAATCTTTAATGTTTTTATGTTTTTATAACTGTTTTAATTATGTCTTAATGTTCTTTTGCACTTTGTCGCAATGCTCTTCAATGTTTATGTAAAGCACTTTGAATTGCCCTGTTGATGAAATGTGCTCTACAAATAAAGCTGCCTTGCCTTGCCTTGCCTTACAGGCCATTATATCTGGTCAAACAAACATGACAATGCATTTGAAAATGTTAAGACATCTCCCACTTAGCAACGGCTGCTCTGCGGATGGAGGAACTCTTTTTGTTGCGAGTGGATGTTTCCAGTGCATGAACACGTGCTGTGCTGCTACAAAGTGATGATCAGGATGTTGATAAACCTGTCAGCCTCGTATGAGAAGTGTAGTAACCCAGTGATAAATTACTGAGAAGCGACGGTGCTCCAGCAGACTGATGTGTATGTAGGATCAGATATGCCTTTTGGTTATGCTTATGTCATCTACTTTTCCTGTACTGCCTGTTTCTCTCTCAGTTTACTCCAAAAGGTGCGTGTGTATATGGAGGGTGCTAATGATTTAGTGGTTTAAAAGAACGGTGAAATGTTTTCTGAGACTGGATGGACAACATTCAAGCTTCGTTCAAAGAACAATAAGCAGACAGAACATCAAGTAAGGAAATGTTCTACACCTGAATAGTTTGGGCCTCAGGACAATCAAATGGCTTTAACATCAACATCTCTCAATTCTCTTGCTTCCATCGAATAGAATTTGATTCTTGTTTCCACACATTTACTCTTATATTATCCATTCACTGCAATAATTAACAATAACACTGATTAACATTTTTTCTTATTTCAACTTTTAGTTAATTTGCATGGATGGGCACCAGGCTGTCACAGGTGCAAGCAAGACAGGCTGGTATAGCCTTCAGCATTGCAATTCAGTTACCTCATATGGTTTGGAGATATGATGTTTTCTGCAGTGAAAATATGCAACCCTAATCTTTCTAGAAGCTTGCAAGGCATTCTTCCTCAAGTGTGTGACCTAGATCAGATAACCAGGTATAGTACAACAGGTCAGTACAGTACTTTGTTGTACTGTAACCAGGTACAGTACAACAAAGTATCAATAGTTGAATGAAAGGTGAGTTGATCAGGAAAGCACAATCACCATGAGGTGAACCAACAGTGTCTATGGAGAGTTTTCTGTTAAATGTGATATCATGCTTACATCATGATTTATATCAGTGTGGTATACTGTATGTTCGACCTCATGCAGCCTTACTGGATCAGGATATTATCTCTTGTGCCCTCAGATGAACAGCATGGCTTATGTAGGGTGAGATCTAGTGAGCAGGAGTCTATTTTAGAACGCAATTGTTTCATATTTTTTTTTAATCTGAAGAAGATGAGCAAATTGGATTCCAATATAATGAGATGATAATAATAAGATAATTCATTTGTGGTAGCAAGGCCTGTTTGAGCCTTTAAACAAAAATGTATTTTAAAACTGGAAGGAGATAACAGCTCATCCTCTAGGTGCGTGTTTTTGGAGCCAACACAGTCATAACAGACTGTATATATCGTTCAGAGTCATATGTACACACCAGCCCTCATTGCTTTATCACGATGTGGCACCTTTTCAACAAATCATTCAAATTGCGTGCAGCTTCACAAGAAAATGTTCCACACGTGCAGTATGACCTGAAGTGGCAGTATGACTGATCTATTGAATACTTCACTGTACTTCTGGACCTCTGCTAGTTCAATTAATATTATTATATTATTATTATTATTATTATTATTATTATTACTATTATATCAGTATGATAACAGTGCATGGTGAACATTTAAATCTAAACTTATTACAGTGCTAGACAGCAGGGGTGGGGAATCAATAGATCAAGTATCAACCTTTTATTATATAAAATATTAACCTCTTAACAATCCAATGGCCAAATGCTAAATTTTGGTGAGGAAAAACTGGTATGGCCATTTTCATAGGGGTCCCTTGACCTCTGACCTCAAGATATGTGAATGAAAACTCTGAGATGAACAGAGTGAAAACTGTATCTTAGTAAATAAAACTGATGTTGAAAAGGGTAATAAATCGTAATATATCTTATTGCAATACTCAGCATATCGCAAAATGTTGAAAATCGCAATAAGATCGTATCGTGACTTAAGTATGGTGATAATACCATATCGTGGGGTGTCTGGTGATTCCCACCCCTACTAGATAGACGTACCCATATTCCCTGAAAATTAGCCTTAAAGGGACTGTTTCCAAGAAGAAGATTCATACGTGTAAGAAGTTACAAACAGTTCCTTTAACATACCCATTGTCTTCCCTAAAGCTAAACATCTTGGGTGGAAGCACAGCTAGCTCACAAGAGCAAGTCCTGGAGCTGTGATCACGGTGCAACACAAATATGCATACTCAGATACATTAAATAGGTTCAACCTTGTTAAATCTACTCAGCTTCTCTTTAGAAACACCACAGTTTCTGCTGAACTGCAACAACAACGTTCACATGAGTCCAGGACCCACAGCAGAGGAGCTGTATCTGGACCAGAGAGAGGACAGATACAGCGACCTCTAGTGGTGCAGCACAGCAGCTGTGCAGAGGAGGCCATGTTCCTACTATCCTAATATCTCAGTAGCATGCAGGTTATCACAAGACTCATCCAGTCTTATCAGACTGTCGGTGAAAAGGCTGCTTTCGCTAAGACTAAAATTGATAGATCAGAAAGATTAAGACTTTGCCAACTTCGATTAGAAATGCAGAATCGTTTCCTGATGACGATGATGATGACGATGATGTTATTGACAGTTAGGGTAATGACCTAAATAATGTAAAACTCTGCAGTCACAGTCTTCAGGGCACAAGCATTTACAGGCTGGTTCTCACTAAACTTGGAAACTGGAGCAGCCACATTTCCATTCACATTGTTGGTTAATAGCTACCATTTTACAGCAAAGAAGAAAGAAAGACAGAAAAAGAAAGAGAGACAGAGACTGAATAGTTGGAGCAATGTGATGTTTCTGTCGCCTGAAGGCCCGAGCGTCTGTGGGCCTAGTATTTGCAGTGTGTCCCGCAGCGTTGGCAATAATCTGCACGTGTCGGCGGCTTTTCAGAAGAGAAACGTAAGTGAGGAAAGCAAGCGACTAAAGTCAAGAGGGCACACAGAGAGAAGGCTCTTCTCAGTTTTCATCTTCATCTCATCTGATCAATCCAAAACACGCATATTTAACCCCACACCAATGAAAAAATGGTTCATGAAACCTGCACAAATAGTTCAAATTTGCACGTAGCCTTCAACAAATCACAGCTAGTCACACTGCTGCGTATCAGTGATCAGGCGTCATGTAATGTTTTATCTCACTGGCACACCAATGATCACACAGATCAATCTGATGCCCACAGAGCTGGTGAACAGTGACTGAGCGTCACCAGCTCTGCTGATAGTGTCTACTATGCCTCTTTATTTAGCAGGGCTGCATAGTTCAAATGGTTGTTGTGCTTCAAACAAGGGGTGTGACTGAATGAAACAACAGTGATTGGTTGATGAGGTGGGCAACGTGACACACTGGCCTTTGCAAGTATGCATTTAGCATCTTCTCGGTGTGTGTGTACGTTTCCAGGCCTCATGTGATGTGGTCTGATGCTGTGATCCTATCTCCTTTCTAACCATTTCTGCTCTTTAATATCATGTCTTAGAAGTACGACTTTATAAAACTCCCTACATAACTGCTGACTACATTCTACACATGAAGATTGTAGGAGTTTGCAGATCAACCAGTGTGTGGTCGTTCTGATTTGCATTTTGCTTACTGATGGCTGCATTTTCTAACAAAGAAGACATAAATCTGCTGCCACACAGCACTGCAAAGATGTTAAAATGCTAAGTAGGCATAAAAATAGAGGTGTAAAGTAACTATATACTGAAGTACTGCACTCAACTTCAGCTTCAAAGTACCGGTACTATGCGAAAAACATTATATTCTAACGTAAAAGTATTTCTTTTTGGTGAGACTTGGTGAACTTTACTCCACTACATGTCAGATAGGACATTTTATGTCTTAAGTTTTGGTTTTATTAATGTGCTTTTAAATGGGGACAATAATACTGAATTGAAATAAATATGAATAAATTCTACTTATTTCTACTGACATCCACAGTTGGTAGTTTCTTTGGATTTTTGTGCAAAAGCTCAAAAATGTGATGCCTGTCAATCAGTTTATTCAGTATTTTGATCGTTTTTTAAAATATAATTTTAAAAGAATTTACAAAACACTATGACACCTCACAAGGCTTGAAACATGGGAGTTGATGTTTTAACAATCACACTGTTAGGTTCTATAAATAACTACATGAGACCTCAACCCCTCTATACAAACCATGTACTGTATGTTAAATGATTACATACAAATTGTAAATTCTTAAGAAAGTAAATATTGCAAATAGTTGGAACACTCAAGTAAACAAAAACGTTTATGTAAGAGTGTGTATTCTTCTAATTGGTTTGATCTGATAATTATTTGTAAAAGAAATAAATATGTATGTGCAAACTCAAAAAAACAAAAAAAAAATAGCTTTTTTGTAGTTTTTTTTTATATGGTAGTTTAGTTTTATAATTTAATATCATTTTAATATATATTTTTAAAAATAATTTTAAATATTTCTTTTTCAAAAGATATGAAAAAGCTGAAAACTCAAAGAAAGTTAAGTTAGGTTCTAAATAGCATGTGTTATATAAAAGCTACAAATGATAAATATCACAGAGATTATCTTTAAGAGAAAACATTATCTCTCCATATTCAACAGTCGGATTATGAGAATATAGGCCCCAGGGCCCAGATGTGTAAAAGCATATTAGCATACATTCACCTGCATCTCAACAGGGTTAACAGCACAGGGACACTCAAAGCCAACAGCACAAGAACTAGAAATAAATCCATCTGTATCTCAACAACACAGGATACACAAGCAACAACTGTTACATTAATATACACCCCTCTCAACCACAAAGAAGAGATAGTTCCATTTAAACCAGCTCTAATATCTAATGGTGTCACATAGAAACACAGGAAGAAGACTCCTAAATGAATTATAAAACAGTCTTACCTGATGCAGTGCATTCTCCTGGCTCTGTTTTCTGCAAAATCCTCCAAGATATCGTCAAAGTCACATGAATTGGTCAGTTCGCTCTCAGTATAGCCACGAGAGAAAGTGCCTCGAGGCGTTTTTGTGTCCCCTTTGACCTGAATCCCGGACAGGTGAGAGAATGACGCAGTTACTGTCGGGACATTAGGAAACATAGATTGAAGGCCATGATCCAGAATTATTCGGAGCAATCATTTTATGCTTAATATTGTCAATAGTAAGCCTTCTCAATTACTTTGGACTCAGAGTTTGAACACAATTGAATAAAATAAATTGGAAATGCGAGGAAACCTACTTCTTCCGCTCCATTTTGCATGAAGTGCGGTTGTCAATCATGCACAGGCTGACCTTATCGTGACCTCACGTGACCTGTCTCACGTTCACGGTCCTGTGTAGAAGGTAACCAACAAATTGCGAGATTGTTATGGTTAGGCATTGACCTCCTAGACCAGGGGTCAGCAACATGCAGCTCTGGATCCCCTGTCCAGTGGCTCCCTGTGGATTTATAAAAATGGAAATGAATAACTGTTTTTTGTTTACATTTTCATTTTTATTTATCATTGTTGTAGGTCTATGGTACAGCGGAGTATTAGGGACACATTGTGAAAAAAAAAAATCGGAGATTTCGAGAATAAAGTGATAAGTTTACGAGAAAAAAAAGTCATAATATTATGAGAATAACGTCATAAGTTTAAGAGAAAAAGGTCGTAGTATTATGTGCATAAAGTCATAATATTAGAAAGTAGTAATTTTACGTGTAATTTCTTTTTTTCGTAAAGTTATGACTTTATTCTCGTAACATTACGACTTTTTTTCTCGTAAAGTTATGACTTCATTCTCGTAATATTACGACTTTTTTTCTTGTAAAGTTATGACTTTATTCTCGTAATATTACGACTTTTTTCTCGTAAAGTTATAATTTTTTTTGTCATAATATTATGACTTTATTCTGGAAATCTCAGATGTTTTTTCCCTCAATGTGGCCCTAATACTCCATAGTACATTTGCTCTTTGGCCCTCACTGCATTAGACTTATATACTATATACTTCGACTATAAACTGTGTTACCTTCATCACAATGCTCAAATGTTTTGCGGCTCCAGACAGAATATATATATATATTTTTTTGCCTAAAATGGCTCTTTTGATAGTAAAGGTTGCTGACCCCTGTCCTAAGTTGAGATAGGTCGTCGAGTCTCGAGTTTTTTTTTGTTGCAATTTGTGGATTACCTTCTAGAAAGAAGCTTCTTTCTTGCAAAAACTAACAATATTATATCTGCAATAAATAGGGCATCCTCTGATTTTTGCAAAAGCTGAGCCCCTATAAACTATTAAAAATAGTTGATATGTTCATATAAGGAATCTCACCTGTCCCAATGAAGGCTTAACACTAAAACATATAAAAAAGCATAATAGCCAAGTGATGCAACACACACACACACACACACACACAAAATCAATCAATGAAGGTCATCTGGCATGCATAATATTTCAAAGAGCATTCTTCAACACTCTCAGCACTTCAAATATAGCCTATATGCCGCCCCACCCTGCAAAAACTCTACTGTATGGCCATGCAGTTATTATTATAGTATTAGTAGTATATAGTAGTAGCATAGTATTATTATATTAGATTGGTCTGCAGGCCCATGTTATATGATGGAGGGGGGCCCATTCAGACAGATCAGGAGTGGATAATAACATTATGGGATCTTCATGAACCACGACTTGCAAATGCAAAGTTAACAGCAGTGACTTCACACACGCCAGGTGGGCCCATTAATCCACCTGTGTCTGTACACCAACTGCTTCAACACCTCCTGCTATGAATCCTAACAAATGAAAATAATGTTGGGAACAATGATAAATTCGTGTTTATGGCCACCATTCAGGGTAAAGTAACTGAAGCTACACAGTTTCCTGCTACAAAGACACAAAGACAATGTATTGAGCCCCCTTGTTTGTCAGGTCTCATACAGCTTATTCATTAATCATGGACTTTATTTATTTCAATACAAAGCCCTAAACTGTCTATATATATACATACCCTTGTGCACTTAAGTTAATTAGCCAAGAAAGAAGGTAGGCCTATGAGGGTGAAAATACAGGCGCTATGATGTCTTCCAGCTGTGTGGCATTCTGCCAAAACAAGTCTTCAAAACAGATTTTCTAAAAAACGCATAAAATACATGCACATAGAAGGAACAGTTTGCCACACTGAACTGGATTAAAATGCACAAATACCTGCAGTTTAACATGAAAAAGCCCTTTTATAATTAGACTGAAGGATTTATTTTCTTTTACAGACTATGGCTTCAAGTCCATTTAAAAGATCATTCCCACAACATGCACAAAGTAATTCACTTCCACATTTTAAGTAGTACAATATATCCAAACAAAGGAAAGCATGACTGAGGGCCAGAATGCACGTTTCCAGAAGAGCTAGAAAGACCTCTGGTGGTACAACTGAGAAGCATCATGTAAAAAGCATTTCACTGTGAATCACATGAACCATCTCCGCTGTGTTTACAGAGTAGTTGTGATTTAGAAGTCTTGCAGCTTGATGTTCACATATTTTCAAAAGCTACAATCAATGTTAATTAATTTCTGTTCCCAAACATGACAAAGCTTGGTGAAACTGGATGAGGAGGAACAGCTATCTAGCCATTCCTGCCTTTTTTAAAGTTTTTGTTTTGGGTGATTTGGTGTCAAGTCGATGACACAGCTTGAGGTTTTATAGGCTCTCTTGTGCAGCTTCATCTAATGAACCTCGTTACATTTTGCACCCTTCATTGCTCCAAGCACAGCAGCATGCAGTGTCTGCCACATTCTTTTTTGCATCATCTTTATTATTGTGTCGTAAAGATATTGTATTTCAATAAAAAAAGACAACCCAACATCTTCAGAAAACAACTTTTATTCATATTTTATTCACATGGAGAGCAACAAAGTTTCAAAAGCATCTGCAGCATTTCATCCCAGTGCAAAATCAAAGGCGATCTGATTGGGGTTACTGCACATGTGGCGCTCTACTACAATCCTCTCATCAGACCGGCCACATCACTGATTCACCAGCTTCCACTGAACCTGGTACCTGAATGACATCAGCAACTCTCGTCTCTTAAAGCTTATTGCAACTGACTTCACATGAAACAGTTGTTTTTTCTCAACAAAATATGATGGAACATCAAAGTCCCAGAGCCTCAATAAAGCTAATGAATTCATTTGAATGCTGGCAGCTGGAAAAAAGTGTAACTTTTTCACAATAAAACAGTATGATCTACACAACTAGCCAGGACATAAAAGTATAACTAAGAAGATCTAAATGTGCTGGACTTCCCTCGGTCTGGTCCCCTCCTGGATCCCACTCCTCCTGGCAGCCACTGCGAACAACCGCTAGTGCAGCAACAAGCACATGACCCTTTTAAAAGGTTTCCCACCTGTGTGCAGGGATGAGGTAACACTACTGGGATCTGAACCAATGTGAGTTGCCTTTGTGACATACATCTCAGGAAAGTTTTTACATAAATGAGACAACGACGCTTCAGAAGATAATATAACAACCAAAAACAGAGATGTCTCAAATCTCATGAAGATGTTAGGGACGTTCAATGAAAACGACAGAATCTACTACTGTATATTTACTCAATTATCCTGAATATCATGACAGTAATGGAGTGGATAAGTAAACAGTGCCACTTTAAATAAAGCTCAGGATGAGCGTACAACTGTATTTAAATAAAATCTTTGAAGAAAAAATTGGGGAAACATGTTTAGACACGCTCTCAATAAATAGCTAGGCTACTCGTCGTTCTCAGGAGAAACATGACCCGGTAACATCGGAGTAACTTTAAACCTTCTGTATTTTTATGTGGCTGATGAACAGCTTACTGCACAGATTAGTCATGTCCAATATAAATGTCCTTCTATACCTTCAATATGCACATTAGCCCTTAAAACACAAACATTCATCTGCAAATGACCTCCCTGGGGCGGTTTCCATCAAGAAATACAATAAAAGTATTTGACCAAGACTCTTGACCAATTCTATGTATACATTTCCTCTTTACACGCTAAACACACACACACACACACACACACACACAACACAAAGCAAATCCTAAAAGATGTTTGAAACAGTACATCCAAAATCGCAGGGGGTTGAGCATATTTACATTATAATTACAAGTTTACAAGCACACTGTGTTAAAGAAGGAGTCTGTACAGTAACTGCACTGCCGGCAAAAAAGCTATCACAATAAAACTTGTTAATCAGAGCTAAAACTGGGCTTATGACTGGTAGAGGAAGAAAGAAACAAACTGCCTGCTCTCACCTAAGACACATTGGTTGTTGATTTAAACCTGCTCTGTTGTGCAGTACGCCATCTACTGTACACAGTGGGAAGGTTTTTCAGTACATTCAATTTATGCCAACACAAGTTTGGTATTTTAAGCTATCAACCAACCAACCAACCAATCTTCTAGCAAAATCACGACTAATATAATATATGCTTCCGTTTGCATGAGTGACTAGAGTTCAGAATGGCAGGCAGCTATTCTTATAACACGGCGATACAAGGTCAGTTTAATTCTAAGAATAATTCCTCCATAAAGTACCGGTCATTTCAACTTCTCATCATTGAGAAATCCCTGACAGCTGCATCATTATATATTGTATCCGACGATTTGACGGAAAGTCCGGGACTGACTGACAGTACACACATACGCAGTAATGTTGATATTCTTCATAGTTCCTCTTCTTGAAGTGGCCGTTACACAGCTCACACAGTAAAGTGCCTAAGAGCCGGCTGAGCGAAAGGAGTGTGGGTGAAGCATGATTGGCTGCTCAGGCATGAGGTTTAGATGAGAGCCGCAGAGGAGAAGTTTGGTCGACAGCATAAAGTGTGAGGAGTGTGCGTTTGTGTCTGACAACTTCCTGTCAGACACACAATCAGAGCCACCCTGAGCTAGCAAATACAACTCACAGGACCAATCTCAGAAAATGTAACACCTTGTCCGCCCAGGTAGAGCAAAAAACCTCTGGCCTGGATAAAGGGAGTTCAAGAGACACAGTCCTACAATAGTGCAAACACTGCTGTTGTCGTGACGACACGCCCCTGTTGCCTGTCAGTGGGGCGGAGACCGCATGGAGCGCCTGCATTAGAGCCATCTCTTGAGCGTGGCCAGGTTCTCGTCCATCCAGCGCTGGTTCAGCTTGATGGTTTCCAAAGCTCCCTGCACGCTCCTCATCTGAGAGCCGCGCTCCTTCAGACTAGAGAAGAAACCCTGAACCTGCACAACACACACAAACACACACACCGAGATGTTAGCCAGATCACTCAGCATAACACACTTAACAGTTGATATCTCCCCACAAACAAGCGCACAGACCCCCCAAATACGCTGCAGCATAAATGTATTTGATTAGAAAAAAACCTACTTGATTAAGGTGTGCCCGTGTGGAGAACTGAGAGGTGACAGCCTTGATGATTGCCTGAATGGCAAAGGAGCCCACAGGGAACCTACAAACAAAAACACTGAGGTTGTTTCATCTTTTCATCTCTATGTGAAATAATCTTGAAATGAATTCTCAGTGATAACTTGTATGAAGCTGACAGGGACAACTTACTTCTCTATGAGGCGGTCCCAGTTCTCTTGTACGAAATCCCAGGCAAACAAGTAGCCAGTGAAGCCGTCACACACAGTGCTGATGACCAAAGGCAGCTCCTGAGTCTGGATAAAATCCCCCTTCAGACCTTCCTTCAGAAGCCTGGATGGACCGTAAGAAGAATTGAAATGCTATTCAGTGCATAAACAACACTGACACTACACTCACTACCATACAGCATGAGAGTGACTAGTTTGTTAAGCCCTTTAATCACTGTTACATTACAAACGTGTTTCAGAACGAAGACATCAAACACACCAAGATGAATAAAACAATTTCAACTGAATACTTGAAGGAACAGTGTGTAACAATTAGGGGGATCTATTGGCAGAAATGGACTATCATATTGATAACTATGTTTTCTTTAGTGTATAATCACCTGATAATAAGAATCATTGTGTTTTCGTTACCTTAGAATGATCCCTTCATATCTACATAGGGAGCATGTTGCACCGCCGTGTTTCTACAGTACAGAGCGGACAAACCAAACTCTGGATCTAGAGAGTCTTTCACGTTTTTACGTTACCTGAAGGCCACCGTAGTTCTCCGACACGCTTGGAAAGGGAGGGGTAAGCGGAGGGGTATTCAGTTGGTTGCAATCTGCAACCTCACCTCCAGATATCACTAAATCCTACACACTGGTCCTTTAAAGCAATATTAACTTTTCCTGCTTGTGCCGGAGGCGATAATGTTACTCGCTCCAGTTGCTGCTGCCCTCTCTCTCTTGCTTCACCACTCACTTCCCACGTACACACTCTACGCACTGGCTCTGCTCCAAATGACGTACGCTACTCTTACAACAACTGGCTCTAGAGAGGGCCATTCACGTTTTTATGTCGGCCACCGTAGTTCTTCTACACGCTTGGCCCAAGGGAGAAGGTTCAGTTTGGTTGCAATCTGCAATCTACAACCAAACTGCTAGATAACGCCAGATCCTACACACTGCTCCTTTAACAGGGTAATTAACACATTTTATATGTACAATATAGTAATATCAGGATGAGGATGGCGCCAAAGAATATGAAATCTCAATACATCAAATATTGGAGTAGGACGGAATTTACACCAGAAAAATATATATTTTTAAATAATGCCACATTTTGGTGCTATTTTAGTGGCACCTTGAAAAACAGGTGCAACACTGTTGATTCTGCTACTTGACTCAAACCAACGGGGTCACAAGAAAGTATTGGGTTTTGGTTCGGGGTGTTTTATCACATACAGCTTCTGGCTCGAGCTGAGTCCATGTTTGGATATTTTCAAGTGTAATTTATCAAGGAATTGCTCTCAGACTGGGTTGGTAGGATTTGAATTGACCTGAGAGTGAAATGTTTTGAACATTTAAAACATTGCTGCTCTGTTACGCTTTGGTTGCAAGGCATGTTCCGATCTCACTTTGAACGAGTGCATTTGATTCTTCTCTTCTTGAGCTTTACAAATGAAACTGACTTAATCAGTTGAATGTATACTTAAGAAATCAGTGGATGATCAAGATGTTGATGCTTGATCCTGGCCAGAAGCAAACACACACACACACACACACACACACACTTACCATACTATACGCCGTGCGTCCTGAGTGGATGCTAGGCCCCGTAGCATTTTTCGCTTCTCTGCATCATAGGTAGCCCGTCCATACATGCCGAACAAAGTATCCCAATCTTCATTTGATTGAGCGGCCACAGTGAATACAACTCGCTGCAGATCGCCTGGAATCCTACAGAAAATATAAAGATGCAAACCTATTTTAGGTTACATGTGCACCAAAATTCTACCAAAAGCCTACAACTCAAATGTCAGATACCAATCCAATCAAGTCACATTCCCCCCATCCCTGCTAAAGATGGTTTCTATGTCTAAAAAGATGTTTGCGCTGCTCCTCTCACCCTTCTGTCGCTGTCAATGTGACCCAGAAAACCAACTCCAGAATAAATTGTGTGCAGTACGTACCGTGAGGTCCCATTGGACTCCACATGCTGTTTGAACAGCTCCTTGGCTTTCTGAGTGCAGTTTCTTTCATTCAGACTACAGGCCGTCCCCAGCAGGGCCGAGCGCAGCTCCTGTTTAGACACGCTCTCCTCCTCTTCCCATGTTTGATTGGTCATCATGGAACCAAACTGATTCAGAATATAATTCTGTCACATGCAAGAAAAATAATCATGGATACATTAGTACACAGTTCACAAGAATTAAAGGATTTTTCACAGACATGGGATGTTAGCATGTATCCTAGAAGTCCTGATATGACAACAACTTACAACTGAAAATTACTAACATCTTAACTTCTTAAATGAAGCCAATCCAGATATAAAAATGTATGTTTTAATATTTCTGATTGAGGCAGTTACACTGATAAAAATGTGTAATTTCAAGAGGCTTTATTGAAGATATTAAAAGTATTAGTGTACATTTTTTGCTTTTAAGATAGGGATTTAAGCAAATCGATGTACTTTTAAGCCTTCACGCCGTGGCCGGAGGCATTATGTTTTCGGGGTTTCCGTCGGTCCAACCCATTCTCGTGAATCGTGAATTTCTTCAAATTTGGCACAAACAAGTCCACTTGGACTCGAGGATGAACTGATTAGAAAACACTTTATGGCGACAACGCAATAATTCATATGCTAATTATGACAAGGATAAAATGATGACATTTTGGACAGACATGGATGTAAACTGCAACTTGACTGGTTGGCGGAGGCATACAACCACGAGGCTGTAATTCTAGTTAATAGAGTAGTTGATGTAAAGATCGGTGATGGGAAAATAATCGCTTGAGCTTGTGTTATTATCTTTACTGCCATTATGTTACTGTTAAATGTAACACCTTAATATAACTCCTCATCTAAAGCACACTGACAAATTCAACAATATGAATTAAACACTTCATAGTTCACATTGTTTTGTTTTTTTATAAACATTAGAGGATTATTTTAGACTTTAAATATTGTGGATGTGTTTGACAGAAATGTGGCTTAGTATATCTTTATTCCCAAAATATGCTGTGACCTGTGTTTCTGTGTATGTGTGTGTGTGTGTGTGTGTGTGTGTGTGTGTGTGTGTGTGTGTATGTGTCGGTGTACCTGCATGCGTGCCACAAGATCGTGCTCTTGTCTTTTGTCAAGCAGCTGGTAGATTACATTGAGCTGTAACAAGGCCTCTGTCACAGGAGAAGTCTCAGTTTCATTGGATATGTAATTCAACAGGTTGAGGACTTGGCGGAAGGTCACACGTCCCAGTCTGTTAAAAAACACAGGACGTGGAAAGAAAGCTTTTTAAAAGTCAAATACAGGAATTGAAAAATACTCCTCCTCTTCAGTTTCTCCTGTCACTGAATGCAGTTCAGAGAACAACTATTAATGTTGTCGGCTGTACCTGGAGAGAGCGAAGATGTTGTGTATGAGCGAGGCACGGTCCTCGTGTGTCAGAACGTTGACATTGCTGGACAGAGCATCTATAAGAGCAGCCCAGCCATCGTCTCCATAGTGGACGATGTAGAAGCCTGTGTTTCTGTAGTTCAACTTCAGCCACTTTACATCTTCCGGTAGCTCCTTCAGAGTCCCTGAAAACACACACAAAAATTGTACCATTTGACACAGTACTCCAGACTCTTGACTGGATGTTACAGGTTAATACTTTTTTGTTTTACCTGACTTGGTCTTCAGAGTGAACATCTTTCTGCACTCAGGGGCCAAACTACAGTTGTCAGTTACGTACGTCACTGGAATATTCCACAAGCTAAAGAGAGCGCAAAATACAGTTATGGTTGTGGTGTGTTTCAAAGATCTGTGTGTGTCTCTGTGTGTGTGTGGTAATGTAACCCACCTGGAAGTATGCGTGGCATTGTCAGACGTGAGCTGGAAGTGCTCCTGTGTGAGGGTCACCTCACCTCCCTTTCGGCTTACAGTGACCAATGGGAAGCCTTTCTGTGACGTCCATGAGCTCATCATCTCTGACACATTCTGGTGCTGCGCCGAGACGTCGACCTGAGGACAAGAAGTGTGAAAAGAGGAGCTGTCACTCGTCATCATCGCGTCATAGCATTGGGTCTGAAACTTTGCAGCAATATTCTGAAGATTTGTGGTATACTTTATAAAATCCTTCCAAACCCAAAGGGAATATTAACAGAGGCAAAAAAATGTGTTGATAATGCAGCTCCTGAGACAGTTCTCTGTGATCACCCATTATGTGATGACAGTGAAACCAGCCAAACGCAGCTGATGTCACCATATTTTAGCCACATGGCTGGCTGACAAATTACAGAGGGATGTTAAATGTAGCCAAAGAGATAAACTACTCATGTGTGCTGTCCATAGCACCAAAAAAAGGCACACACACACCTGTGTAAGGCTGTTCCAGAGGCCGTCAGTGTCCGTGTTTGAACCACTGAACTGTTTCAGGTATTGAATGATACCCTTTCTGAACTGTTGCTCCCCTGGCAGGGAGGCGTTCAGCATCAGGAGAATGGACGCACCCTGGAAGACAGAGACACAAAGCACCTGTGATCACACCCAAAACACTAAAGTTATAACTGAATGTGAGGTCTAGTAGAGAAATGTATCCCTGAAATAAACAGCTGGATATGGAAGCTCAGCGAATTCATGAACATTGCACCTCTTTATCTACGGATACATAATTTAGAAAAGTGTACCTTCTCATAGGAGACAGAGTCGAACATCTCTTCCACCTGTTCGGGCTTATTAACGTCAGTCGACACAGCGTGGGAGGAGTTTAATGCATCTTTGTCCAAGGCTCTGAAGCGTACTGCCAGGAACAAATTACCCTGCAAACAAACACAGGATTTACTGCAAAGGCACACAATGAAGCACACAGCTTGAACTGCTTCAAAATGTGTGAGGCAGATGTGTGAACTTACAATGTCCAGCTTGGGCAACACGCTCTGCAGCGACATGTACTGCATGTAAGTGGCAAAGCCTTCGTTGAGCCACAGGTCGTTCCACCAGCTCATCGTTACCAAGTTTCCAAACCACTGCAACACACCATCAGAGACAGATTAGGACCCAACTGTAGCATTTTCGCTGTATCTACTGCTTTCACAAACACATAGGCAAACACAACTACCTGATGAGCGAGCTCATGCGCTATGACGGAGGCAACTACTTGTTTTTCCAGAGGAGAGGACTGTTTGCCCACCAGCAGGCTAGTCTCTCTGAAAGTGATGAGTCCCCAGTTCTCCATGGCTCCGGCCAGGAAGTCTGGGATGGCTACCAAGTCTGACGAAAGAGAAAGGGAGGATATTGGGGTGTGTAAAGAGGGGAGGAAAGACAGATCAGTCGGAGGAGGAAATAGTGTGTGTGTACTTTGTGTGAAACGTACAAGTATATGTGTGTACTGACCTAGTTTTTTGAGGGGGTAGTCAATTTCAAAGAAGTTATTGTAGAACTCCAGCAGCTTGGAGGCTGTGTCCAGAGCATAGCCAGTGTGCTCCTCCTTCTCTGGCACAGAATACACAGACACCTAAAACACACAGATACATATATATCATCAACACTGTTTATCAGCAAAAACACAACCTAAATAAATAAAAAATACAAACGTACAGCCTGCACTGAAAGCAAAAGGGAGTCAGTTGTGTCAGACCTACCAGAGTGTCTGAGACATTTTTGTGGTTCGGGGTGAAGTTAGCGACGATGAAGGCCACCAGGTAGGTGCTCATGTTTACACTGGTCTTTTCAAACTCATCTTGTATGAGGCCATTGAGTGGTGTGCTTTTAGCCTGAAACACAAAGCATAATGACAATATTACTAATACTAATACTAATATTTAGAGCGCTGCAAGCAAAAACCAATATATGGACTGCTTATTTGTGCCCACGCTAAGAGCTTATGAGTCACAGTGGGAACAGGAATTACCCATAAGTTCCTCAAGACAAGATGTGACATAATATACAGAGTGAATGACACATGACATAGTGCTGTACTGCAAAATTGTGTCTCATCTATGTGACACACGTGACATTACTGGTCAGCTGCAGTTGACGATGTGTTGGGGAGCAGAGAACGAGGCTGTGCACACTGACAGACACAACTATTTTTAGGTCATAAACCCACCATTTTACCAGTGAACATGCCAAATTCTATTTCATCTGGTATAAACTGCCAGCCTAATACTAGCAACCACATCACATTGAGCTGTCAATACTAAACATCTGTGCTAACCTAGTAATGCAGAGAACAGACCCTGTTTCTGGCTTACAAAAAGAACATTACATTAAATATTATTATTATTTTTTCCATTTACATTTTTGGTATGTTCAGAAAGAATCCTTTGTTTGTGTTAAAGCCATTTAGCACACGGTGTGGGGTGTTTGAACACTTGTTGCCATATTGTAAAAATGACCAGGACTTAATTAATGTTACTGTACCTGAGGCATGTTGGACAGAGTCATGTAGTTTGGTTTCCTGCTGATTTTAATCAGGAAGGTGGCTTTGAAAGCTGGTTCATCGAAGCAAGGAAAGGCCTTCCTAGCTGATAGTGGCTCGAACTGGGTTGCAGCTAAAACCCTAGTGACAAGATTAGAGGGAGATGAGCACGATCATGCTGAAATAATAAATTAGATAAACAAACAGCCTCCAATTTCAGTTTTTAACTGTTATTTTTTACAGCACTGCTTAGTAGTGTCTGGTCGTGAGTTGAGCCAAAAGTCACAAGATTGACTGTGAAGACACTCGATCCTCTCCATTCAGGCTTTTTATAAAGTCCTTACTCTACAGCATCTTTCAGCTGTTGTGAAGTACTTACACAGCCGATTAGTCAAGTGTACCTTTTGTGTCCATCTTTATCAGTGTATGAGCTGTTGTAGAAACCATCATAGGTGTGTGAGAGGTTGGCAAAGTAATCCAGGGTCAAAACACAGTACTGGCCTGCCTTCAGCTCCTCAGTGAACTGAACAGCTATCTGCTGTCTGGGTTTGTACTCCAGTACAGTCACATCTCTTGCCTCCCCATCACCCAGCTGGAAGACAGGAAGTATTAGTTAACGACTAGCAGACAACATAAGAAAAGCAAAAAGTTTGTATCAACTATTTTGTTCAGGCACAAATTAGAATGTCAGAATGACAACTAAATCATCTAAATTCTGATATTACACAGTCATCCACACACAAACCCCTTCCGATCCCACCTTGATGGTAGCTTTGGTGATGTTGAGATTAACACTGTGCAGGACGATGCGTTTGGTTTTTTGAAGCACAGACATGTTGATGACGGTGCGGCCGGTGAAGGTCATCTTGTCGAGGTCAGGGTTCAGGGTGAGGTCATAGCTAAGAGGACGAATGCTCTGAGGCAGCCGGAGCTGTGCCCATGGAAACACTTCGCCATTTGTGGACAAAGGGTAGACCGGCTCAACAGGAGTGGTTTGGTTGCTCTTTCGACAACCCGCCTGCAGAAGGATGGAAGGTTGGGATCAGCCAGGGATAAAGGTATGACAGAGAACTTAAAAAGGGAAATAATCTGACAGAGATATCGTCATAATGTGTTGAAAGAGTCGTGTTTAGCCATTTACACATGATCACAAAACCTACTTAAACAGAACTAGTGAATTTTTTTTCTTACCTTGGTAAAGGTGCATCCAGGTAAGAAGTACAGTACCATGGTCATTGAAGCCACTATCACCAGGAATAACACACATACAACCGTGGTACGGGCTGAGGGTCGTGAACATGACCTGAGACCAAAAATAGTTTAACTTTACTAACTTGGAGTAATTTACAAAGTCAGGGTGAAAAGCAGCAGCAGCAGGTGCTGTGGGGGACAGAAGCTTTGAACATAAAGCTTCAACTTGGTACTCTGTTGCTGCACATTAACCTGAACATGTTTGGACATTTTTACTTTATCTGCATCATGTAGGAACTGAAGCTTGAATATATTTTCTATGTAAGACTTGAGACTTATTTCTCTTTCTCATCTTTTTTTCTGTGCAGAACACCAGTCTGAGAAAAAAAACTTCCTTGCTTGGATTGTTATGTGTGAGACAGGCTAGCTGTTTGAACTCACCTTGTGCTATTCATTCTGTGCAATCTACAGTACAATGCGGCAGGGCTGCACAATTACATTAAATAATTGTTGTGTAAAATATTGTGATCATTACTTATGCAGCACTGCATTGAGACAAAAATGCCACAAGGCATACCTTGATTTTTTTTTTTTATGACAACATACTGCACAGCATCCCAAATGATGACCTTTTCAGTGCATTACCTGGTCGGATCCTGTCTGGTGTAAGGGGAACCAGTGGATCTGTGAGCAGAGCTCCGGTTCATGAAGGACATGCCCAGCAGACGGGCTGAAGACTCGCAGTCCTCCTCATCGTCGTCCATGTCATTCTCTCCCAGTCCTCGCACCAGCAACCGTGAACTACGAGGCTCATACACCACATCATCTGGGTCAAGAGCAGGAAACGTCTGCAGAGAGAAAGTACAGTACACTCTGTTATTCTCCAGTTAAGCTGGGCAGTATTTCCCATGTAATGTTAACTGAATTGCCTTCCCAGGTAAATTAATTAGCACAGGGTAAGATATGTGGAGGCGGTGAGGAGAGTGAGGGCAGAGGACAGGAATAATGGAAAATAATAAGGACAGAGAAGGGTCAGTTAATAAAGAACAAGGCATTTTTTTAATTAGGACTGTGGGTGATGCAGAAATAAACATCTTGAACATAAGGGATGCAAAGGGGAATGAAATTTAGGAGAGGGTGTGTTGGGTGTTAGACAGTGAGGGAGGTTAGAGGTAGAGGGGGTTGGGGGGCCAAGTTAACGTCTATAAGACTTTGCTTATGAACGTCTGTACTGCCAGAAGCTAAATAGGGAAAATAGGTCATTGTAGCTCTGAAGGGAAGGAAACAGCATCATCATCATCATGCTAAAATTAACTTCTTTTCGCTAGAAGTAATTCTCGCAATTTTTACAATAGATAGTTGCAGCTGACCGATCGAAAATAATGTGCAGAACAGTATAAGTGAACTGAAAGCATGCAAATTGGCATCATTGGCTACCCACACAAGTGTCAGCCACCCTTGAATTAACTGATTCTTATTTATATTGCCTTGATCTTGTTCACATTATCAGATTTACAGATGAAAGCACTTGCAAAAATTATTGTGCACAGCGGTGCCGATTTGCATTGTGAGATATGAAATGACTGAGTCAGGCTGGTCCTTATAAATGAAGGCATGCATACATAACACGCATGGCACAAGATGACAGGAGCATACCGGAAACGCAGTGGAGTCTTTGGCCAGATCCACAACATCAGGCTCTTCTTCAAACATGCTGTTCTCAATCATGTTCCTCGGCAGGTTTGCTCGGTCTGCAGCACATAGAGGAAGAGAAATAAGATATTCTCAAAAGAGGAAGTGAGAGAGGTGAGAGAGATAGAGAATAGAATCTAAATGACCATATACACAGACACACATACAGCACTGTATGTGAACATATGTGCTGGGGTTTTTGTGGTTCCAGAGTTTTCTACAGAAGAGTTATGACAACAAGCCATTTTTCAACGGAAAGACTTATTATGGTCACCTAATGTGCAGGCAACATGAAGCCTTATTTAACAAAGCACTAACTGAGTTTCTTCAGTTTCCTGTTAGTAAATCTTCTGTAGCATTTCCTCGAACTTTGACCTACATAGAATGGGTTCATCAGGCTGGTGAGACAGATACTTTTAACTGAAATCGCTGTATTTCCTTCACAGTTCTCATTCATTCAACTGAAAAAAAAAAAAATAATAATAATAACTGACAAGTGCCCTCAAAAACAGGAAAAGGCAAATACAATGATTACCCATCATCTGGCCATGGCAATGTCACATATTACTGCATTTTACAAAAGCCTGCATTTCCACAAACTAACCTTCAGCATCGTGACAAGAGTTATGCCTTGTCTTACAAAATCCATGTGATTTTCTGGCAGCCGGATTCTCCCCTCTAAAATTCTCAGTAATTCTTGAAACAATCAGAGGCATGTTCAACTTCCTAATTTAATAATAACGAAAGTAGTGAAAACTCGAAGCAATGCAGGTCCCCTGTTTTGCCTCACGTTCCACTCATGCTTTTACAGGCTTACGACAATGCATTTTCAGTCTCAGTTGGTGATGGATTGTGGAAGGCACAGAGAGACAGTGAACCCTGAATACACAGTGTTCATACAGAAACAATGGCACCAAACAAAGGTGAGCTTTACGTAACCAAAAGGAAGACAAGAGTCCAGAAACGCATGAGGTGAATTTAGTTTCTTGTCTGACCTGTATAGTGTTACTGATAAGACTGTACGGGCTGTCACTGTGTCCCTGTCTGGACCACATTACTGTGGTATGAATGTCTATTAATAGGCTAAGAGCTAACTAGTGGGAAATGTGCAGAGGAGGATATGATAAAAATAAGACCCATACAAAACAAATCAAACTTGATGAATAAAAATTGTTGTAGCTACTTCCAATTGTTGTGATATCATGGCGAAAGTAATTTCATATAAGCAAGATGATGTGTTCAGATGACAGAAGCAGTTAATGTGATGGTTATCATCTAGACTACGATTAGAAAACACGCCAGGCAAATGTGAAACAACCAACAACTCCTGTACTTTCGTCAAGCTTGTTCAAGCTATATAAATACAGCAGTGGGCATGTCCACCTGCTGACTGTGCTCTTCCTGTTTACTCAAAACATGTATAACCCCACCTTAGAGTCATATAGTTAAATATATGTGTCTGAGTTTGACAGGTGTTTCTACTAATTCAGCCGAAGTCAGAACAGACACACTACATAGATGCAGGGTACTGAGCCACGGTTATTGGTTGGTTGGTCAATAAAAACGTGTGAAGAGGAAGTATCTGCTTCTGTTTTCTCACCATTATCTAATCAGACAATGAGATTGTGAAATGTGACTTTGGGCTTTTACTTAAAGATCACTAACTCACTTTAAGTCAGAAAAGCCAAGCACAAACAGGAAGAAAAAACAGGAAGTGTAACTGTTGTGATTTGGTGATTGTTTCTTCCAAGTTGAGACAAACATTGAATGATATAACATCCATCGAGGAGAACACAGTGTGTACACTGGGCTTTTTGTTTGTTTTAATTAAAGCCATGGACAGCCAGGGACCATAGTAGAGCATGACTTATCAGCTCTCCACAGCAACACAAAACAACGCCTTTATCAAACCAACATGCCTAAACTTTACTGGGCAAACAGTGCTGCTGTGTTTTAAAAAGAAAACTGGAGTCTTAACAGTTGCATACTGAGTTTCTGTCAAGGCAGCTGTTGTTTTTTTCTGTTTGAAATGTGTTGTTAGCTTTGTTCAGTTAAAATTAAATCAAAACGTTACATGAATAACGTTTTACAACTCTTCTCAGGGACTCCTCCCACCCAGCTCATCACCTGTTTGACCTGTTTGACCTGCTGCCCTCTGGCAGGCACTACAGGTCAATGAAAGGTCAATGGTCAGAAACTCTGTGCAATATTAATACACTGAATGTGAAATACATGTGTCTGTGCAATATATCCTTGATGCAATATACACCTCAAGTGCAACTACCTTTGTTTACATTTTATTTATTGCATCTACCCTACCTATTTTACAAGTGCAATTACCTCTGTTTACATGACATCTATTTTTATATTTTATACCTCTAGTGTAACACTTCTGTTTATATTTATTTATGACATCTACTTTACCTGTTTTATTTGCTTTATAACTGTGTGTGTGTGTTTTACCTGTTATATGTTTTTATCTTTTGTTTAAAAGCACATGACCAGAAGTGGCAACTGTGAATCTCGTTTATTTAAATTGCCCTGTTGCTGAAATGTGCTATACAAATAAAGCTGCCTTTTACTTCTTGTGTGTTATACTCTATTTTATCTTCTACCCTAGCTTTTATTTTTAGCTTGTTTTTATTTTCTAATCTTTAATGTTTTTATAACTGTTTTAATTATGTCTTAATGTTCTTTTGCACTTTGTCACAATGTTCTTGAATGTTTATATAAAGCACTTTGAATTGCCCTGTTACTGAAATGTGCTCTACACATAAAGTTGCCTTTTAATCTTGTGTGTTATACTCTATTTTAGCCTCTATCCTATATTTAATTTTTAGCTTGTTTTTATTTTCTAATCTTTAATGTTTTTATAACTGTTTTAATTATGTCTTAATGTTCTTTTGCACTTTGTCGCAATGTTCTTGAATGTTTATATAAAGCACTTTGAATTGCCCTGTTGCTGAAATGTGCTATACAAATAAAGTTGCCTTTTAATCTTGTGTGTTATATTCTATTTTAGCCTCTATCCTATATTTAATTTTTAGCTTGTTTTTATTTTCTAATCTTTAATGTTTTTATGTTTTTACAACTGTTTTAATTATGTCTTAATGTTCTTGAATGTTTATGTAAAGCACTTTGAATTGCCCTGTTGCTGAAATGTGCTCTACACATAAAGCTGCCTTGCCTTTCTAATCTATTCTAATAAACAAGCTTCACAAACTAGCCCATCCTGCTGTTGTGCTTTATACAGTCATGAGCAGTAAAAGGTTATCATGCCACTGCAGCAACGTCAACAGACTGAATCCCTCACTCTAAGTCACCAAACCAGACCAAACATAAAGGCTTGTCTAAACTACAAGCCCAGCCCTCTCAACATGTGTCCTCTCTGGTGAATGTCACTCCTAGCTAATGTCCTGTTAGTTATTAGCTGGCCTGCTGCTATTATATTAGCTTTGCTGTTTACCTATGATCTTCAGTGCTTACCTGTGCTGTTGCTGTCAAATGGATCCATGGTAGGAGATCTGAGACGTCCAAACACAAGAAAACACGTTTAAAACAGCTCGACACAGACGTTGTGTGTTTCTATCTGGCCTCAACACAACGCAGACTACTAGTCAGTCTCTTACAGTGAACAGCAGCCTGTATCCTCACTGCTCTCACGTTAGCGTTAGCTGGGATCCATAACTTTATAGCCCATAGCTGTTTAACAGACTAAATGCGACGGGCTTATCTAAAAAAAACTGAACCGTACGCTGTAAATATGTAAACAAATCTTCCTCTAACATGCTCGGTGAACTAACAAACGAGCAAATGACACTTTACTTCCTCCCAGACCAGTTGTTGTTGACAACCTCCCGTCAAGTTACAATGCTGACATCCTATTGGCTGTTGATTGGCCGGGAGGCGGGGCTAGTGAATATACGTCATGCATACACGCACGTCAACACACGCATATAGTTTTTATTAGATAGATAAATAGATAAAAGATAGATGGATAGATAGATAGATGGATAGATGGATAGATAGATAGATAGATAGATAGATAGATAGGTAGGTAGGTAGATAGATAGATAGATAGATATCCATCATTTTCTTTTAAAACATCATCTTTTTATCCATCACCCTATAAAACACCATCCTTTTAGACATCATTATTTTACTTCTATCTATCTACCTATTTATATTTATTTTACTTTATTTTATCTTGTTCTTTTTAATCTTGCCTTAATTTTATTTGCACCCTGACTGACAGCCAGCCGCCCTCCACCCCTCTCAAGTGCACACACACATAACAGTCACATGATATTGATCTTGCTCAGTTATGTTTTCTTTCTTTATTTTTTTTTTAATTTATTTTTTTTTATTTATTTTTTTCTCTTTAATTTATTTTTCTCTCCATTTTGTTTTATCCATATTTCATTTTATTTTATTTTGTTATGAGGAAAGGGAAGAAAAGAACACACACACACACACAAAATCAATCAATGAAGGTCATCTGGTATGAATAATATTTCAAAGAGCATTCTTCAACACTCTCAGCACCTAAAATATAGCCTATATGCCGGCCCACCCTGCAAAAACTCTACTGTATGGCCATGCAGTTATTATTATAGTATTAGTAGTGTATAGTAGTAGTATAGTATTATTATAGTAGATTGGTCTGCAGGCCCATGTTATGTGAAAAAAAACAAAAAAAAATTCCTCAACTGGCGGGCATGGGCCTCCACACCAACTGGGCTCCTCCTCCATCTCCTCTCTCTTCCCTCCAATGATTTCCTATGGATAGAAAAGGGCAGAAGCCCTGAGCTATCAAAGCAGGCTCACGAATTGACAATACGATACGATACGATACGATACGATACGCTACGATACGATACACGTCAACACATGCGTATATTTTTTACTAGATAGATAGTAACTTTATTGATCCCGAGGGAAATTCAAGTTTCCAGCATCACAGTCTCATAATGCAAAACATGTTAGTAAAAAGGCAGTAAAAAAGTTAGTAGTGCAAAGTACAAAGTACAAAAAAAAAAATACCAGATATAAAAATACAAGGAGATGAATGAAACTGTTAAAACTGAATATAGTGCAGGGTAACAGCTGTGATACACGACTATTAAAAAAAGTGAAAATGTAGTGCAGAAGAGACTTAAAAATGAGTATAGTGCATTATACTTGTGAGGACATTGTCCGTCTTTATATTAAGGACATGGAGGTAACCCGTTAACCCTACCCGTTACATGCTTACCTGTAACCGCCCCCAAAAAATAACTTTAAAACTAAAACCAAGTCTAACCCCTCAAATAAATGGTTAAGCCTAAATGACGAAAAAACAAACACATTTTACTATACTTGTGAGGACATTTTATTGTTTTATAGGCTATTCACACAGACACAGACACACACGCACACACAATGGTTGTACTTAACACAAGGATGTTTCAGAAACACACACAAAGCCAGGAGGTACAATGAACACTTTTATTGTCTATTTGGTGAAGTATCCATTTACACAGCATTTTATCTCTCTCTCTCACACACACACACACACATCTTCTCACACACACACACACACACTACTGCTCAGCTGCCACTTCCACCAATTATATTTTTTGTTATACCAAATAAGTCAGCTGATAATTTACGCAACACTAATTTATACAAAACTGTCAACTCTTCAGTGATATCTAGCACATTACAATTAGCAAATAAAAAATTCAAATATCCCCTTTATGGCATCTGTCAACCACCACCTCTCTTTCTGCTGTCCTTCATTCGCTCATTCAGCCACTCTCTCAGAGTCTCTAGGTTCCTCTGAAACCAGCGAACATTTTTCTGCACGTTTTCCAGGGCAACCTGAGCAGCTCTCAGCTGAGACGACTGCTCTTTGATGGACTCAAAGAACAACTGCACCTGGGGATCAAACACACATAGAATTACAAAAACACAAACAACTGAAAATTAGACACAAAAATGTAAATTCCTCTTTCAGTTAAAGTCACAATTATGTTTACAACAAGGTTAGCACACATGTACTGTATTAATGCTTAAGGTTTTACAGATATTTCATATGCCATGCAATACCAATAATAATAATACAAATGGTGAAATATTGGTAATCTCTAAATTGCCTTGTAGAATAAAGATTAGTTTAAGATATGAGAGCGCATTTACTTCAGTGAGTTCCTCTGGAGATGAAAACTGGCCTGTGGTGCCAATGATGATGTTTCTAATACAAAATGAGCCCAACTGGAACCTGCAGAGCAGAAAGACAACACGGAGGACACGCACAGATTAATATCTCTTCCTACAGTAAACACTGTTATTTAGGGCTTTTTATAGTTGCAGACTCAACTGCCCAATGTGTTGCTTGTGGTATAATCAGGTCATATTTAAAAACCTGTTCCACTTGTTATTTAAGCAACGATGGATGCCACTAAAAAGGCAGGTCTTACTGGTTTACACACAGTTTTTGCATCCAACTCACAACACCAGCTCAATGAGTAAAAAGCACTTTTTAAAGAGTATATATACTGGGTAAGATATTTAGTTTTAAAAGACTAAGGAAAAGTGCATTTTCATAGCATCACATGACTTATTTGACTTGTATTATCATTCACAATGTCTCCATTATGTTGCACTAACTTTTGAACCAGTGTGTCCCAGTTCTTTTTGACAAAGTTCCAGGCGAGGTGATGTCCCAGTGGGTTCCTGGCCACCATCAGGATGACAGAGGACAGGTCCTGGGATCGGATCACCTTCCCTTCAAGACCCAACTCCAGCAGTCTGCAACGTAAACACACACAATATAACCTGCTCTGTCAACGCCATTATCTGCCATCGCTTGAAGAGCCTCCACTGAAAGTTGTTTAGCACATCTGTAGTATAGACACAGAATAAATGCTGGATATCTGTAGTACTGGGATGCAATACCCTGTGTTTGCCACATGGTGGCAGCATCAACTGTGTGATAGGTAATAACTGAATGTAAGAGGGAGAAGATGTACCTGTGTAGTTTGTTTGTGTCTTTGCTGCATGTCAAGGCAAACAGGATTTTGCTTTTTTGCGCTGCAGAGAGAGAGATGTTGTATGTGTGTAGGAGTGAAGCCCAGCCGTGGTCATCCTGAGCTCCAACTGAAAACACTGTCACTGCCACATCTGTTGGCAAGCTGTGGTAAACACAAGCAGAGACGTGCACATTAGAGACATGGTGAAATTATATCGTCCAACCTAGCACAGGGAACAGCTGCTGTTTATGTGAATGATATAAGTGGTTGTTGACTGATAATGATGTGTGTTAAAATATAATTTAGACAGACATACTTGAGTGTACCGTTGGACTGGAGCCAGTCTTTGAAGCTCTGACGTGCCTGCTCCAGACAGGGAGGGTCATCCAGGTGGCAAGCCAGTGACAAGAGCTCTGACCTCAGCCGTCGCTCGGACACAGTGCCCCCATCGCTCCACGTCTGCTGGTCAATGACTGCACGGAAAAATCGCAGGATGTACCTCTGCACACAGAGAAACGGCATCTCACATGAACTGCATTCAAATACATATCATACTAAATGTGTACTCGTCTTCTTACCCCCAGGTTGCTCGTTACATCATCAAACTCATTCCTTTTCTCAATCAGCCCGTAAAAGGTCTCCAGATAGCCCAGTCCTTGGAGGAGAGGCACAGTGTGTGTCTCCAACTGCAGGTAACCAATCAGGTCTAAGGCTTTATTGAGCGTCAGATGACCTGCCCTTTAGAGACATACAGGAATATTTAAGAGGTTAGGTGCTATTTCAGGTGGGATAATTTAATTAAATCTGTCTTGTCTCACACATACACACAGATAGATGCTTACGTGACCAATTGAAAGGCGTTGTGTATCAAGTGAGTCCTGTCTTTGTAGCTCAGAGCAGTGTGGTTTTCCCTCAGCAGTTTTGTCATCTCATCCCAACCACCGTCCTCGTAATGAACCACATAATAGCCCGTCATGTCAGTGTTTACTTTCACCCAGCTGACTTCCTCTCCTATATGTATGCTGTCTAAATGAGACATACATAGCAAATGAGAGAGGATTGAAAACAATATAATGGCAAAGCAAAAATGAAGATATGCATGAATTATATTTAGCACAGTCTCTCTTCCCTGTTACCTGTGTGTGTTGTCATCAGGTGTCTGTGGGTGGTGCTGGAAGCATCTGTCTTGTATGTCAGAGGGATATGCCAAAGGAAACTATACAAGAAGAGAGATTTTAAAAAGAGTTACTTCAGATTAAAGGTAATAATGGGCATATAGCTGCAAGAGCAAAAACACAGAGTAGAAGAGCAACGTATAGTGTTAACAGAAGAGTACTTTGGATAGTGATAAAAACTTTACAAGTGCATATGCATGCTCACCCCTGTTGCAGTGTGGACCAGAGAGGGTCAGAGGGCATCACTGTCCTCAGGAACCTGTCCTGTCTGAGCAGCAGATGGGGCCCCTTCCTGGTTACCGTTACCAGAGGGACACCTTTCTGCAGAATCCACGTGTTCATCATTGCTGTCAAGTCCAGGTGTTCCCCTGCAAACAGGTACTGCAGGAGACAATGCATGCGACCACACCACGTCACAAGGTCAGAAAATAATCGTGTGTGAAACATATAAGAGGAAACACATAAAGAGGGGTCAGTGAGTGGGTGCTTATATGTTTACTCACTGCATTCTTGGAGGCCTGGTTGCTGCTGTAACAGTGTTTTCCTGAGATGAAGTCCTCCTCAGAGCATGTCTGGAAAACAACAGAAATGTTTTTTTAAATCCCATATACCTTACGGCTGATCATAATGCATCATAATGTTTTAAAATCTGAATGTGCTCTTTCTACCTTCATGGCAGCTTTTCAATTCCAATTCAATTCTGTACAATTCCCTTTGAGAGACTTTAAACTTGCCTGCGATTGGTAATCCATCATAATGGACACCATGTCTGCTTTCATTTTTGTCAATGCTATGTTATCGATGCATGGCACAGTGGTGTAATCTTTTAAAATCACTTACAATTGCATTACTGGCCAAAGATAACATCATTTTGATGGCAATAAAAACAGACATAATGTTCATTTTGATTAATTACCTACTTCATGTAACTTTCTAGTCTCATAAAATTGATTTATGCACCATAATGAAATGAATGGAAAACAATGACTGTCTGGAAGGAGGGAGACAAATCAAAAACATTACAGCATCCATTATGAAATGTTTAGCAGAAATGTAAAATATAGTGAATTTCACAATGAATGTAATTTGTGTTTGTACATTGGCGAGGCTGTCCCACAGGTCCTGGCTGAGTGCATTTCTGTAGCTGTATTTGCGGAGGTATCGTACGATCCCTCGCTGGAACACGTCATCCGTCAGAAAGTGTCGCAGCATGTGCAGGACACACGCTCCCTGGTGGGAGAGAGAGAAGAGCTGTAGGTTGGTTTCAAAGCAGTTTGAATGCTGTTCGTCGTAAATGTGAAAAAGATTAGATTTTATGTTACAATATTAATATAGAGATCAATAGTTATACAGTCACAAGTTAAGAGGCTGATTCCAACTATTTTAAACCAGGCCCATCAGAAGTGAGTAACAGAAACATCAGGGGTTTTCTCATTTACGACGTTTGTTTTATTCATCCCTGATTTTGTAGACCTACATCCCCACAGATAATACTCATAATGAATTGCCGCTATCAGTTGAGTAACCCTCTTTGTGACTGAAGGCACGACAAATGTATGAGACTGAAAGCATACTTTGTCATAGGAGACTGTGTCAAACATCTGTTTGATCTGAGTGGGGTTCTCCGCCGGGCTGGATATCGGCCGAGACGAGTTGAACGAATCAAGACCAACCGCTGAAAAACAGGTGTGCAGTAGATATTCCTCCTGCAAGATGGGCACAGAACAGGATCATCAGTCCTCTCTCCTTAATATTAATCCACCATTCTTAATCAATTACGTTGATTGTCACATTGAACAAAGCACATACCACTTTGAGGTCAGGGTAGGTGGCTTCGACTGAAATGTACTCCATGTATCTGGCAAATCCTTCATTCAGCCAGATATCGTTCCACCACTCCATGGTCACCAAGTTACCAAACCACTGCACGCAGGATTATTAAGATTATGCCAAGCACTTTATCCTGTATGTCATTAGAGAGCAGACGCAGTGTCACGTTCTCACCTGATGGGCGAGCTCATGGCCAATCACCATAGTGACCCAGAGTTTATCAGAGATGGAGGATGTGAGGGGATCGAAGAGAAGGCTGGTCTCTCTGTAGGTGGTCAGACCCCAGTTCTCCATCGCACCAGACTCGAAGTCTGGGATTGCTATCAGATCTGAGAGAGGAGAAACACAGGTCAGGAGACAAAAAGTGATAGACAATATGTGAAAAGAAGTCACAGGAGGAAAGCTGAACAAAGCGTACCTTGTTTGGGTAGAGGATAGCGGATGTTGAAATAGTCCTCGTAGAAGTCTAGCATTTTGACAGCGACCTCCAGGGCGTAGTGGGTTTGCAGCCACTTCTCAGGGGTGGCATAGATGGACACCTGCGGACACAAAATTGCATGAAAAAAAACAACATAAAAGTGTCCCTGAGAAAGAAACATTGTTGACAAGAAATGAAGAAATTCAAACATCACCAGGGAGACCACACCTGCACCCCAGAAGCTGTTGTTGCAGTGACAGATTTGAAGTCACCGATGACAAAAGCTACGAGGTAAGTGCTCATCTTTACACTCGCATCAAAGTGGTCCTCAAGCAGGCCGTCGTTTATTTCTACCGTCTTTACCTGAAATACACAAATAACTCATTGCAGTCATTTTTCACACACACGTTTGAACATGTGTGCTAACTAGCATATATGCAGAAGCACTCACTACAGGCATGTTGGACAGAGAGATGTACTCTGGACTCCTCCTGATCCGTACGGAGAAGTTGGCTTTGAAGCTCGGCTCATCGAAACAAGGGAAAGCCATCCGAGCACTCGTGGGCTCAAAGTGAGTTGAAGCTAAGGTTCTGAAAAGAGGCATCAGCGAATACGTTTTGTAGAGTACAGACAACAATGTAGCTGGAACCTCCCTGTATGTGTACGATCTATGTGGTCTTACCTGGTCTCTCCTGTGCTGGTTCTGTAGGTGCTCTTATAGAAGCCATAGAAGCCTTCTGCAAATTTTGCCCCAAACTCAATATACAGAAAGTACTTTTGCCCGCTGCTGAGCACCCTGGGAGAGAAAATACCAATCTGCTCATGGGAAGGGTTATGAAGAACAGGAAGAACCTAGAACAGCAGGAGACGGAGAGAAGTCAGGTCCATTGTGGGTAACAATGACAAAACAAGCTGTAATAAAACTGCTCTGCATTTACAACTACCTGATCAGACAGATGAGCGCGGTTCTGGTCCACTATGGTGGCCTTGGAGATCTGCAGACCCTTGCTGTGTAACACAACCCAGTTTGTGTTGTTCTGGACATCAATCTGGATCAGCACTGAGCCAGTGAAACTGAGACTCGTGAGGTTGGGGTGCAGGAAGAGGTGGTAGTGGAGAGGAATGATGTACCTGACATAAAGAAACACTTTGCTTTTTTAATCAATGAATCAAAACATAGAGGTCCGGCAGTTTTCTTGTTGATTTCTCGGATGAGACTGTTAAAAAACGAGCGTGAAGGGTACCTTGGCAGGCGAAGGCGGCTCCAAGGGAACGACAGATTACCGGTAACCAAAGGAGAGTGTTCTCCTGCGGGGTGAGGAGGGCTCATTGCCTGCTGGGCGGGCTGACACCCTTCCAGAGACACGTGGAATAGAGACAGCACTAACAGCCTCAACAACACCATTGTAGACGAAATGTCCTGATTTTTTTTTTAAAAAGCCAACTTTGTGACAGGCTTCCAGCTAGTATTGAAGTTTACCACATCCCAGAGGTGAGGAGCAATGAAGGACCACCTGATGTGAGTGTTGAACGTCTGCCAGGATGATTTGTTCAGAATATGGTTGAATCAGAAATGTCTGGACCTTTTCTCTTAAACCTGAAAGAGATTAGAGCAGAAAACACCACATACATCTCTCAGTGAAACTTTTATACCACTGTTGCTCCTGTTTTCTAGCAGAGAGTCCAATCAAAAATTGACTGTCTTACCACTAATATCTTCCTGTCTCCTTCAGCCAGGTTTATGGTTGTAGTTATGGTTTCAAAAGTTACTATCTTCACTGTAAAACTTTACTACCACTGTGAAATTGTTATCTATACGCCATTAATCTGCCACAAACTCATATAGCTTGCCATGTAGAAAACCTGTCTCTGCCTCCAGTATGTAAAGGTGTTTATGTCAAGGGGACAGTTTTGGACCTTGCAAGCATTCACACATGAATCCTGTTAAGTAGTTTGGACAAAGCTGTGTGTACATTTTAGGCTCTAACCACAACACACTTCAGCCTGAAGGAGACTCCAACATGTGACAAACGAGGCACATGATTTTCCATGAACAAGTTGAGGACACAGCTATAACTGTGAGGTGACAACAGCTGCAGGAGCAGAACTGCAGTTCAACTCAGGCTGCACACAGGCAGTAGTTGTTCTGTATCATGCTGATTATGATGAAACAGAAATGTAACTAATTGTGGAAGATTGTTATGAAGTTACAGTTAGTAAAGTATCTGCTCTAGAAGGTGTGTTTCAACAGAAATGAATAAACAATGGTCAAAATGCTTTACCTCGATCATTTTAGCTTCATCATCCTTCCTCGTGTTCTTCCTGCTCTGTTAAGTTTCACTTTCTCTTTACAAGCTCCCGCCCACTGCTGCTGAGGCAGAAACACACAAAAAACTACACTGTGTGTGTGTGTGTGTGTGGGTGTGTGTGGGTGTGTGTGTGTGTGGGTGTGTGTGTGTGTGTGTGTGTTCACTATAAGAGTGTTGTCTAATGTTCTGTGTGTTGATATGATCAGTGTCTTACCTCAGATCTAACAGCCGTAGGCAGGTGTGTCTCCTGTTGTTCATATGACTCTTCACTGACTCTCCACTGTCCACATGGCTGTCCTGTCTCCCTCTCTTTCTCTTCCTGTGTGTGTGTGTGTGGGTGTGTGTGTGTGTGTGTGTGTGTGCAGGTGTTCACTATAAGAGTGTTGTCTAATGTTCTGTGTGTTGATATGATCAGTCTTACCTCAGATCTAACAGCCGTAGGCAGGTGTGTCTCCTGTTGTTCATATGACTCTTCACTGACTCTCTACTGTCCACATGGCTGTCCTGTCTCCCTCTCGTTCTCTTCCTGTGTGTGTGTGTGTGTGTGTGTGTGTGTGTGTGTGGTGGGGGTTCATTGTTTGTATTTAAAGTCACAACAATGTGGACATGTCAATCCCCCCACAATGCAATGCTCCTGGCTAAGCCAAACCATGGATGTGAGCCAAATGGCATGCCCCCATTTCACACACTCACAAATACACTAAGTGCACACACACACACACACACACACACACAGAGAGAGAGAGAGAGAAAGAGAGAAGACGAGGCAGTTATCACTGAAGCTACTCTAACTAACAGACATGGCTGAGCCATCCAGGGGTCTATTTTACCTTCCTATCATCTACTTATGGACAGGTAAGAGCTTTCCATTTCTAATACATGATTATGGTGAATATTTGAATCAATGGGCAAAAATAATTCACATCACTGTTTGGTGAAATCATAAATATCAATAATCGACTTCTCAGCGGGACTTTTCTTTCTTGGCTGTTGGAAGTCAAGTCAATATTATTTATATAGCCTAAAATCAAGGATTTGCCTCAAAGAGCTTTGGAGTCTGTATAACATATAATACCCTCTATTCTTAGGTTTTTATATTATCAATGGGGCAGCCTAGAGGACTATTAACTCCTCCTTTGGATTTATTAAAAATTCAGAAGGACTGCAGCACAAAAACAAGCGATTGACATATTTGGAGTTGTATCTGACAATAATGTTAAATACATGAAGGATTTGATTAACTGTTACACACTCATATGTAACATAGTGTTATTTTGATGTTTGAAATTCCTTTCTTATAATCTAACAGAAAACATTTTTTTTACGCAAAATGACTCATATCTACAACCACTTTATACATGTTGTGTTTGAACCAGTGTTAATTAACCACAGGCCAGGATCTCTCTGCATCCTAACATCCTCTTCATGTTGTCCTCCGTCATCTTTTAGGAGGGGTAGAGGGGGACATGCTGGCCTCTCTTGCCCCTCCAGTCCACCTGTCAGGGGAGAGGCTGGGCTGGACCCTGCTGGTCTGTATGGTGAGTGACTTCAGGAGAGGGCACCTAGAGGTCAGCTGGAGGTCACCGTTAGAAGGACACATGTCCAGCTCGCCATACAGCTTTGCTGCAAACAGGAAGCATCGTGGCAACAGCGCTGTTGCGATCATCACGGTGTCGACCGGTGACTGGCCATCGTACAGTTGTGCTGTGAGTCACAGACGACGCCCTAAAGTCCCCAGGAGACACCGCGTCACCTCATCAGGTAGGACTACAGCTCATCATCAATTTGGTTTCTGTCACAAATAGAAGTTGCTTTTTATTTTATATTTTTATTAAATTATTTATCATTTCAGATCATAAAAACAAGATCTGCTCTGAATATGAAGAGACGGAAGGTACATTTTAATTGTTTGCAAACAATTAAAAGCAATCCCTGTGATTCATACAGATGTTGTTCCTCATGTTTGTCTGTGTGGTTTGATCTCCAGATGCTGCTGTGTGGACAAACACGGTGGTTGTAATGGTTATGAGGCTGCTTCTCATGAAGATCATCGTCTTCAACACTTTGATGACCACGTACGCTGTCATTAAATGGTAAGAGGATGAGTCTGTGTGCCTTCATGGTGTTGTCTAAAAGTGTGAAAAAGTGTTTTATCCAACATAATATGTATTTGTTCTTAACAATGCATTTGACATTTCAGATGGTTGGAAACGGAGGGCTTTTGATGCACCGTGTGACCTTGAAGAGCAAATTAACCCAGAGAGGGGAACTCTTTCTTGTCTGAAGTCTGCACAGCGAGGATTTCTACACTGGAAGAAGTTGAAAACCGCCCTTGAGGTTGGCTTTTCGATTATGGTTTTATACTGAGTTTTGGATTGGAATCTCATGGATTAAATGGAAGATTATCCACTGTCAGGATCACAGGAGTAGCAGGTCTCACATGCTACCAATCTTTTGTCGCGCTCTTTTCAGCCTTTTCTCTTCGACATCGCAGGTGTTGCCGACTGTGGCAGTTGAAAACAGATCGTGTCTGTGAGGTCAAACCTGGTATCTGATCGAAACCTAACCTCAGACAGATGGGTTGGTGCACATGCTGTTAAACATGTGTGTGTGTGTGTGTGTGAGAAGATCTGCGTGTATACAAACTCAACTTTAATCCTGACTTCCCTGTATTGCTAAAAAAAAAAATATTGTGGGGAAAACTTAACTCAAGTTACAAATATACATAATTTTACATTTTTAGAATCTTGTTTGTTTTATATTACTGTTAAATGTGACATTAATAAACAGGAAGTAAGCTTGGACTGTTTTGACTTTATTGTTTTTTTAAATAAAACACTTGCACACAGTTTTTTTTCCTCCATGTTTTTTTTTTTTGAGCGCCTTGAGTAACACACTGACATAGCAACAGAGCACCACTAAGTGGCAGTACAATCACATCTGACATTTTCTTTTTAAATTATTATCCAACAGCAAGAATATGGAGCTTAACTTCCTCTACAGGACACTACGTTCATAAATAAGTTAAGTATTTCAACATTGACCAGTCACTCTTCACCAAACTGACACTCACACATGATGGAAGAGATCACATTGCCAAAAACTGAGACTAAGCTGATTTTGGCCAAACAAACGGGGCATAATTATACAGAACGATACATGTTAAGAAGGCTCATAGTCTTGAGGGTCTATCAAACGGCATACATTTCCCACAACACACTGCTGAAGTACATCTCAGCAGACAGAGTGGTAGCGTTCTCGGTGATTTGCAGTGTTTTGTCTACCAGTACCTAACACGTATCCCAGTGAGGAGCAGCTCATCACTTCTGGCAGTAGGAGTAAAACAGTAGCAACTTTAAAAACAGGGGAGAGAGTGTGAGGAGTAGGGTGCTGGTTTGGTGGTGAGTTATGATCTCCTTTGTACATAAAAACATACATTATCTGTCTTTGGCTCAAATTAACACAACAAAGAATACGGAGAGCGACATACATGAGCCGGTATCGTCACAGCCTGTTGGCGAAAAGGTGGGAACACCTCTGACATGATTTTCAGAGGAAATTAAAAATACATCCAAGTATATCACAAACTGGTAAAAAAAAAAAAAAAAATGCATTCACACACACACACACACACGCATTCACACACTCACACATATTTGAAATCAGGACTGAGGAAAAACAACAAATTCATACAGCAACAAACTGATGGCATTTGCTGTGACAATATTCATAATACATTCAAAAGAGAACAACTCACATTGACTTAAAATGAGACGCTGAGTTAAATCAGCTACGGAAAGAATGATGCATTTTAACAGAAAAATGGCAGCTCCTTGTATATTCAACAGATTTTTACTTTGAAAGGATCAAAAATCTAAATATAGATGGTCTCCAAAACTTGAGGCATTGGAGATTTTGGTGGAGGACAGTAAGTGAGAGGAAGAAACACTGATGTGGATTTGTTAAAAAAAACAAAAAACTAAATAAAGTGCTTCTGTTAAAACAAACATCCTCTGTCTGAGGTATCAAAGAAAAACCACATCAAATGACACAAAAAAAAAAAAACTCTACGACATTACACTGTGCACTGAAGACAAGCTATTTACAGTTTGGAGTGTATATCCACACACTCTATTCACCCACACAGGTACGTTTGTGTCACTGTCAAGTGTCTTATCCAAAGATGAAGATAGCCGTCATTACATCTCCTGTGTTATTCCTCAGAGGGCTGATTCTACCAGTTAGTGTTGCCAGTATGTCCTGTGCCAAAAACCGAAGTTCCCAGTAACTGTCCAGCCTGCTGTTTCCTCTCCACGTGAGAGAGGAATCAGTGCTCAGTATCAGTGCTCAGCAAAAAAACTCTCTAGTGCACACACATACACGAGCCTCCCGCTCTTACATCAACGCCATGCTCAGAGCACACAGCAGGAGCAGAGCCAGCCGTCTGATAGGTTGAGACTGTATGGTGGAGGTGGCAGAGCCGCGCGGGTAGATCCTCCATCTATCCCTGTGCGGGTGGAGACTCTCCATGTCCTTCTGGGCGCTGTACGCCGCCACCGTGAAGTTAGCATCCCCAGTGGTCAGGAGGTCAAACACACAGGAGTGGAAGTAAATGTCCTGCACCTCCAGCTGCTCCCTGCAGCGCTCCTTCGCCCCCTCTGTACTGAAAACCTGCGTGGCACCGTAGGGTGACGCTTGTGTCTGTGAGGAGTAGCTGGGCCGACGCAGCTGCTGGAGCTGCAGGCCGAGCGCAGGAGGGGAGAGGGGCAGGGGTAGATGCCCCGCCTGGTCGATGCGTTCCCCGCTGGGGCAGCCGTTCAGACAGAGCTGCAGGTCCTGGGTGGCATCGTAGGCCTGAGCCAGCTCCTCTGGGATCCGCACTGCCATGGTCAGGTAGCGGCCCAGCTGGCGAACGATTACAGTCACACCGATGTAGCCGGCGTGCAGCTCCACGTGGTGCCCTGGGCTGCGCTCAGAGATCCACAGAGCCCGGACCTTCCCAGTTGCACCTTCTGTTCCAGCGGACATGTGGATGGGGTCTCCGCTGCTCACGGTTCCATCATCGAAGGCAGCAGGGAGGTCGTCTGTGACAGCCTGGTAGACCCTCTGGTCTGTACAACCCTCATACGGTTTGAAGATGACGGTGATCTATAGAGAGGAAGTCAGGGACGTTATTAGAGACAGGTTTAAAGTGGGTTCAATGAATGACGATGATGGATATACATATGCCACCGCGACCCCGAATGGGATAAGCAGTTACAGATAATGGATGGATGGATGATATACAGTTCACAGTCACAAAGTCAATTCATTAGATATGGAACAAACACAACTTTCATCAAGGAGATAAGTAGAGCTGCAACAATTAATCGATTAGTTTTAGAGCTGCAACAATTAGTCGATTAGTTAGTAAATTAAGTGTCTTATAAAGTAAATTAATTGGCAACTATTTTCTGTTTTGTTATATATGATAGTCAATGAAATATCTTTGTTTGACATTCATAATCATGAGTTCCAGCCCTAATTAATTGATTTGTATTTAAATTTAAATGAATATCTTTATTGAGTATCTTCTGGTTGGAGAAAATTGAGAACTGTGCGTTCACTATTCGCATTGCAAACCATTACAGTCATACATGAATCGAGAAAAAAAGTCACCTGATTAATTGAAAAATAAAATGATCAATAGTTGCAGCCCTAGAGATAAAGGTAAAAGGTCTCTTTCTCTCTCACACACACACACACTTACACATGTTGACATTCACATTACACAGGTTATTGACTCTCATCACACTACATTTGAGAAATGACTAAATGACTTTTTAACAAGTTGTAATTTGACACAGCTATGCAAACATGCTGACACACACACACACACACACACACACACACACACATATAGAAACACACAGGGCTCCAGTGGTGAGTGGAGGCCGTGGTGGGTGCAGGGCGTGGTGTGAGCATTACGGTTAGCACTAGCATCATAGTTCCGGTGAATGGCTGCTTTGTTCACATGACAGCCGTGAGAAATGAGGCCTGGCAGGCCATTAAGCCTGGAGGGCTGTTAATGTGTGTGCGTGTGTGCGTGTGTGTGTTTGTGTGAGAGAGAGGGAGAGTGTGTCCCTAATAATCGTGACTAATAACTTGCCCCACCTCTGACACAAGGTCAAACCTTCAGCTCCCGAGTGTAGCAACCCTACTATTTGCTTAATGTGTGTGTTTCTGTCAACGTGTGCATGACTAAGTGTATGGATGGGTGCGTATGTGTTTTAATAATTAAAGCTATCGACTGAGCTAGAGAGGGCAGATCATCGGGGGAAACATCAACATGGCTTCTTTAACGCCACAAAGATCACCTTGTGTGGCTCGCCATCCATTTGGTGGTGCGTGTGTGTGTCTTTTTGTCATAAAGGGATAAGGACCCTTAACACACATAGTGCTGTGCTAGAGTGCAAGGAGTGCCACTTATGAGACACACACACACACACACAAATCCTTGCAAACACACACATGAGTAAACAGTGGGTCCTTTCACACATCTCATTCCATGTTATTAGAGGTCAGGCTACATGCAGCCATTAACCAAGTTAGGTTTCCAACACTGCTCCAGTCACAAGAGATAGTCACAAGATTCGGCTGTTTGCCTCACACCTGTGAGTCTGAGGGAGACTCGGAGAGCGAGACAGAAAGAGAGAGAAAAGTAGAGCAGGGAGAGCGAGCGTAGCCTCACATTGATAAGATTTCTTACTCTGAGGCACAGAAACGCTACTTAGAGGTCATTATAGAAAAGACGTTTCTCTCTCTAACACACACAAATAAACTAGATTACACCAGCTGCTCTCACTTAAGAAACTCTTTCCGCCTTAATAACTGCTGATTAGACCACGTTTCTCTCCGCCTCCCCCTTATAACAGCTCTCCCCTCACCTTATTGGTTGCTGTGGCGCTGGAGCCCGGCACCACGGGAACATTAGTGACTTGCACCGACAGATAGTCATTATCGATGAGAGGCCACGCCCCCTCCACTTTGCAAGTCTGGAAGCTGTCCTTAAACGTCCTCAGGTGTGGGTCCCCGAACAGCCCGCAGAACAGGTAGACGGGCCGCGGCGAGTGGCCGTGGCCGTGGGAGTGCGTGTGAGCGTGCACGTGGGAGTGCGCATGGGCGTGTTGGGTGCGACTGTGGTAGTTGCAAGGCTCGTGTTGGACCTCGGGGTGCGTGGGGGACGTGGGACCGTCTCTGGAGCAGTTCCTCTGGCTCATGAGGTCGGAGATGCCCAGCACGGCCGAGTGGAAGACCAGGTTCCCCCGGCAGGACTTGGCCGTCCTCGTGGTGCAGGCCGAGTACGCACGTAGAGCCTTGCAAAACTCGGTGTGGAAGCCATCCACGGCCGGCGTCAGGTGGGAGGTGAGGGAGACGAAGTCGGTGGTGCACTTCTGGATGCGGCACTGAGGGGTGGCCACCTGGCACTGACCTGGAGAGGGAAGAGAAATATTGTTAGCAAAGTAATGTCATTACAGGAACAGTAATAGTGATCGGGGACCAGCTAAAACAGCCTTAAAGATGATCACACATCTGATAATGAGGGTATGTATGTACACTATAAGAGCTGGATTTAACTAGAAACGGAACGACAGAAGACAACTTACTTTGACCATAAACACACAATGCTACCTGTTATAATCCCAGCTAGTAAAATTGGAAAAAGAACCATCCGCAGGTTTAAAGTCTTGATGAATCAGTGGTGCCGCTCTGTGAGTGTAATAAACAATAAACCTGAAGTGTAATAAACCAAAGAGCAGCCAGAGAGAAAAGATAAAGAACGTTTTCCCACAAGGAGTGAGATAATACTGCTTATATAGCCAGGGAGCACACACACATACAGAGTTATAGACAGAGAGAGCAAGACAATACAAGGTGTGCTACCATGACTTTATGAAGCTTATAATTGAGACTGTCAGAAAAGTTGAATTATGTGGTCATTTTCGAGGGTATTGTATTTGTGATCCTGTGTAGCATAGCAGATGAAATACACAATCAGAAATATATCTTTATAAGATATAAATGCAAGTTTTTGTTGTCACTTTAATGGTTGTTTACAGCTTTGAGCACCAGAGCAGGCTGAGGTAAGGAAATGCGTCCACAAGACTGATTATTCTGTCCTCGTATACCCATTAGAAACAAATTTCTTGGTCCGACATTGTCCCTGATGTTTTATTCGTTGCTATATTTCTAAATGTAACGGGGGTCAAACCAGCCTTTTATATCATAGATCATCAGAGAGAGAGGGAGTCAGAGCGAGAGAGAGAGATTAGAGAGCAGTCCTAATGCATCAGTCACAGCGTGCTCCTATTAGATTAGGCCAGAGAGAGGCTCTGCAGTGTATGGGCAGCTGCACACACACACACACAAATAGCTATCTTAGAAGGAATGCTGCTTGTGCTTCCGTTAAACGCACGTAGTCAGTGATCTTCAGATGGTGGTGTGGTCTCCTAATGGCCGAGCAAAACCAGGAAGCGCACAGTTTTCACTGAAATCAACAGATTTCCTTAAAGTCACACCATCACGAACACGCAAACACACACAAGCACACAAACAGCACATTCCAGGTCTTCTTTGTATATTATTTAATTTTGGGGCATGACGGAGTCGGGCGCCACCATTTGGGGGCAGTAGTGCTCTGAGTTTTAGAAATCAAGGTGCAGGTACGGACCCCCACTCGCACCACGCTTCAGAATCTCCCTCCTGCCTGTTAAATACTGACACCAACCCACAGACACACACACACATGCACAGGCTGCTGTCCATGCCAACCACCACTGTGCAGACGGTCTGAGCACTGAGGACACATTGTGTCTCTGACTGGCGCACCAACAGCCTCCTTCTCTCCCTCCTATCTGCCCCGCAGAACCTAAATACCGCTCCCAATCTAATCAGAGCGGGTTTATTCTCCTTCGAATGGGGTATCAGAATCATGAGCTGCTCTAAAAACACACAAAAGCACTCATTCACTGACATTCTCCCAGCAGGGTGACGTAGAAGAGAAGAGAAAGTCGACCGTGTAACTGAAGGACTCGGGTTCAAACTGCTGACTTATATAAAAGGTTAAAACCTCTCTGAAGTTTCACTCTTGCCTCCCTGTGAATGCGTCACGCAAAAAAAAAAATTGGATTTTCATATGATAATATTAAAACATAATTTTCATATTTTTTGCTCTTCAAAGCTTCCCTTCCGTGAAGCCGTCCTCCTCAGCGTCCTTTCTAAGCACACATACTTTCAAAAGAAAAACCCAATCTATGCATATAAATAAGCAATTAGTGGTAAGTCGAGTAGAGGTGGTGAATACTGAATCGACTTGAAAATATTGTTAAGAAGAGAATAAAGAACTCCTCGTGCGAGGAGCTGATGCTGGAGAGCCGTTCAACACATCCGGAGTCTGCTTTGTTTCATCCCCTGGGGTGAGTATCTAATATAGACACAATAAAACAGCCAGCAATGCCCACACCACTCCTTCCACGTCCTACCACAATATTAACCTCTCTTTTTCACTCCATCCCCATCTCCCAGGTCTCATCTCTTCTTTTCTCTCAAGACTCATCTGTAGCTCAAATCATTTCCCTCCATCAGCACTATACTGTGATGTACTGTAGTACTGTTCTTCTCTGTTTTCAGCCCTCTCGGTCTGATTCCCCACATCCTGAGGCACCCTCTCCACCATCAGACAGAGGTCAAAAGATCCCCAGCTGAATCTCTCAGGCTCAGTTTAGCGATTCTTTGTCTCCCGATCCGGCAGCCTCCAACTCCTCTGATCTCCGGAGATTAGAAAAGGATCCACTGGGATCATCTCTCAACCGAGGAGGGAATGGCTTCTTGTGAAGTGCTTATTGATCACCTTGTTGTGTGCACTTTCTCTCTCTCACACACACACACACACACACACACACTCTGAGCTCAAATCACACAAACAGCCCTCCAAGCTTAGAGATACAAAGCTTTACAGGAGAGCATGCACTCTTTCTCTCTCTCGACCAGACACTCAGGAGTGCAAACAATAGTCAACAACTCAGACATTCCTGCCTCCCTGTCTAAACAGACACATGATGGAGGTGACGGCTGCAGGCGACAATGAAGTAAAAATGTACAAGTTATAATAAATAACACAGACTAAATAATACGCATTCTTTCCAGGTGACGCACGTGCAGCAGAAGGTGCCAGCAGGGTCTTTAATGTGAAGTGGGTCTCTCTGTTCCCACCAGGCAGCGTGCAGAGGCGGTTTCTGTCCCGCTGCCTGAGCCGTGTTAAACTAATTACTGGAGGTGTGACTGCTCAACAGACAGCCGCCACAACAGCCGACCCCCTGCACACACAGCAACACACACACACTTGCCTCCTCCAAAAAAATAGCTGGTGTCTGGAACATTATACTGCTTTTTGCACTGTATGAAAAATGCATCTGTGATGATGAATTTAAAACCAACAATGTGGTAAATAAGTGGTCAGTAAACTATGGACACAGAGAAGAAGTCATTAGTGTCAGTAATCCTTTACAAACACCTTATTAACTTCCAGTGAACACACTCCTCTTTTGTTTATTTCATCTGTCCTGCAGCATGTGGCTTTGATTGGGATGTGTGAGATTCAGATTTTTTGGTGATTATTAGAAAACTTTAAATCACTTTGACAATCTCTTATGATGCATTTTATCAATTTGCATCATGCAAAATGAACATAAAACTGTATTCCACAAAAGGTTGTAGTCTGATTTACAACACAGTATACAGCCTTTGGTCCTAACTTTTTTATGATCAGATTTACATTCAGATAGATTGTGTTTTATTTGGATATTGCTCTGTAAAGTAAAGCTGTAATCTGTTATATATATATGGACATTAGGAGAGATTCTCCCTCTCTCTTCCCCTCCTCCATGAGCCATTAAGGGGCAGACAGGAGAATGACGGCCCAGGAGAGAGGAGGAGAAACTCGATCCGTGCTCAGACTGCTGCACTGCCGCTGGAGAGAGAGCCATTGTCAGGCAGCACTGCATGGGCCCAACACAAGGATCGGCCATGCAATCACTACAAAAAAACTAATAAAGTATCTCTGAATGCAACAGACTTGAAATAAAATGTTGTTAACTGTGATAGTTTGTGCAGCAATTAGTGCGTAATTGGATAACAAAGTGCGTGAAATGACAGATTAGACACACGAGTTGTTGCAGTGTTTAGGAGTGTAGTTTTAGTTACCTATGTGAGCACCGCAGCAGAGAGCGATGATCAGCAGCAGCAGTGGCCGGAAGCGGCGCACCAGAGACGGGGAGGCGAGGCGCTCAGCCCCGCAACAGCATCCGGCTCTCCCCATCCCCGTCCATGCAGGGCCAGGAGGGGAGAGTGGACAGACCTCCAAAGGAAGGGCGAGGGCGGCTGGTGTCCAGCAGGCCTTCTTCTCACTTCTTCTCCTTCTTCTTCTCCTTGTTCTTCTTCTTCCTCTTCTTCCTCACTCTTCTCTCCTTCCTCTCCTCCTCGGGTGCGCAGGGGCATTAAAACACAGCTGCTGCTCCGCGGAATGCAGGGCGGAGGGAGGGGGTCGAAAGGCAAAGAGAGAGAGAGAGAGGAGGAAAACAAAGTGCAAAGGAGAAGAAGTCACTCCGACGACACTTTTACTTTCTCCCTGTACAAATCCTTTACACCCCCACGTGATTTCTTTCTCCTTGTGTTGGGATCTCTCCGTGCTCTCCTCTCCTCTCCGTCCCAAACACGCACAATCACATCTCTCTCTTCCTCACCATGCAGGCCGGGCTTTCTCCTCCACTCCTCCCCTTTCACTTTCTCCTCCTCCTCCTCCTCCTCTGCTCCTCCAACAAATCAATAGAGAATCAACCAAACCCTGCTGGCGGAAAACCCGCCTACCACCACTCTCACTCAGAGAGAGAGAGAAAGAGAAAGAAGGAGAGAGAAAGGGAGAGAGAGACAGAAAGAGAGAGAAGGAGAGAGAAAGGGAGAGAGAGACAGAAAGAGACAGAGAGAGACAGAGAGACAGAGACAGAGAGACAGACAGAAAGAGAGACAGAGAGAGAGAGAGAGAGAGAGCAGCCTGCAAAATAATGAAGAGGTTGGAGATAAAAGTTGTAAAACGTTGGTAAGATGCCATTAAATCACTGTGTACCGAAGAGAATAATGGGTTTCCGATGTAGTGCTGCCAAGGTATTTTATTTGGCAGAGTGAAGTCACAAACCTAGATTTCTTTATGTGTTTTCTTTCCTTGACAACTTAATAATAGGCTAATATTACTAATAATGATAATAATAATAACTAACTAATAACTAACACTACCCCTTCTATTACTACTGCTACTACTAATAATAATAATCATAATATCAATATCAATAATATGAACATAAATAATAGTAATCCCTCCACTTGAACAACAACAGGAAACATTAGTTGCCTGGGAAAGGAGCTGTTAGAGACAATAAGGTGTGGTGAGAACCACCAGTGGTATGTAAATTAGTTTTAAAGCTAGTGGCCTATATTCACAGACAGATAAATAACACACACTGTCATGAATTAGTTTTTTTTGTGAATTTGTTTGTTACATAAAAAAATAAAGAATATCTGCATTGTCCAGGTCATAATACAATATGATTATATTTTATGTCCAGAGCAGAAGTTTGACTGTATGACAATGAAGTCTTTTTCTGATAGCATGTAATGCAGTCTAGCATTGTAAATACATGCAAATATATATATATATATAATATGTATATAACTGTGTTTTTTTTACAGTGAATTTTCTGCAAAAACAAGCCAAAGAAACCATAAAGGTGTATCAGAACTCTTATTTTTTCATTGTAAATTAAACACCTTTTTTCTATTTATTTTAGATGCACATGTTGATCTTGAAATTATCGCACCAAAAAATACAATACAAACATATTAAAAACAAAATATTACCATAATACGAAGAGTTTATGATGACTTTTCATACTCGTCATAACTGAGTACAGGACGAGTTTCCCTCATTGATTTTAATCTGCTTCTTTGACCAAATGAGCTGCAAATCCTTTGTGGGAGAAATGCTATTAAATGGTGGAGAGTGGCTGACTCATGTTTGATTGATTGTTTTCTGTTTTCTGATGAAACCTTCACACACTTTTACCTTTATTCCAAATAATGATGTTGCAGTTGGAGGGAGTTTGTGCGCCAGCCTTCCCTCTGTGGATTTCTTGCATCTCTGCTTACTTTACTGGCAAATAGCACACAATAGAGAGCAGAAACCCAACAGAACACAATGTGAAGGGAGTACCTTTGTGACACAAAGCAGTCCGGACATAACAATAGCACACGCACGCCAAGCTGTTGAAACTGTAACAGTCGTAAATCTGAACAGTCTAAAGAACAAACTAGCACAAAGTACAAGGTGAGCAGCCAACATAAACACCCACAGGTGATAATGACAAGACACAGCATACTCAGCTTTATATGCAAAACAGCTTATCGCTATTGCTCCCTCCATACTGCCATAATTAATAAATAAATAACTTCACAGCCACTTTCTGGAGGCTGTTGAAACGGGTTTTAATACTTTTTATTGCAACGATTTTGAACGTGTTCCAAACTCCCTTTTTCAACTAAAGGTTATGGAGTTGGACGGGCTTCAAAGAAAGCGCCGAAGCATCTACATAGATAATGTTTAGTGTGCACATCTACTCTGTGTTTGTTCTTTTAATGCTCAGTCTGTATTCTTTCAAGAGAGTAAGTAAGTCGAAGGCGTGCATGTGTTTGTGCAGAGCTGTAATCCTCGGCTGCATTCTGCCAGACTGTGCCACGCCGGCTTAACTTGTGTTTGCATATGTACAGTATGTGCATATGTGTGAATATATGTGTGTGTGTGTGTGTTTCCATAACCAAACAGAGCTTCTCTGTGGCTGATATTTTATGTGCCGTGTGTCACAGCCGGATGGTTTCACTCTAACATGACTCACCTATGTACACTCACATCACTGCTGGCCATAAGTTTGGTCATGGCCGCTCGTTCCCCACTGATTGTGTCAGTAAAATAAACACACACGGTCACTATAAAGCTCATGAGGATTTGACGGTAAGTGTGGCCATGAGGAGATGATGTGTGCAATTCAAACAGGCTCTGATATTAGATTATATTGGCTTCCTGTTTGTGCCAGAAGCCTCTGATCTCACCAATGAGGAAGTCTGTGTGTGTGTGTGTGTGTGTGTGTGTGTGTGTGTGTGTGTGTGTGTGTGTGTGTGTGCGTGTGTGCGTGTGTGTGTGTGTGTGTGTGCGTGTGTGTGTGTGTGTGTGTGTGTGCGTGAGTCAGTAAATCTTGTATTACAGTGTGTACAGTGTGTATAGTTTGTGCTTTTAAAGTAGACCTGGAAGAGGTAAACAAAACAAAGACAGGTGACAAATAAAGGAAAGTTTTAAGTTACTTGCACTTTACTCGAGTATTATACTACCGGTATTACCATTTTGACGCTACTTTATAGGCTACTTCTACTCCACTACATTAAGGTAAATGTTGCATTTACTACTTCACTACATTTATTTGACAGCTATAGTTACTGGTTCCTTTTTAGATTAATGACCAGTTTGTAAAACTGTAATGGAGTAAATGTTGTACTACTTAAGTCAAAAAATAAGTCCACATCTTCCCGCTATCTCTCTACTGCCCACTATCAAATAAAAGGCACAAAATGCCCTAAAATAATTTTAAAAAGTGCTCTGTCCACCACTGTTGATAATAATTAAAATGCTGTGAATCATATGATCAAGGTTTCACAGCCACCAAATCTCAATCCAATTAAACACCTATGAGAGATTTGGGACCAACGTGTTAAACAGCGTCTCCACCACCATCATCAAACACCAAATGAGGAAATATCTTTTAGAAGTGTTCACCCCTCGAGGTCCAGAGGCGTGTGGAGAGTTTCTGCTAAGGAGCTCATGATGGCCCAACACCTTTCTAAGACATTTTATGCTTGTTTTTCCCTTAAAGGTGCTATATGTGAGATTGGGAGCATTACTATTGCCTCCACACGGCTCTCAACATGGCGATGGCTGAGCCAGCGGCTCGCAGCTAACAGTGCTAACAGCACTAAGAGTGAAAACTACGGCAACACTGCTGGCAGAGCTAACAGTGGTAACCTGCGGAGGAACCGGAGGATGGGTGCTATGCCCCTGTGACAACGCTCACATGCACTTAAAGCATGCACGGCCGGCCTGGCAATGTCAACGAAGCACAGAGAAGCGCAGATTACAACACAAGCAGAAGTAACTTCATTCTCTGCTCAGGTAGACATTACTCCTCTTTATCTTTACATAGCAAATAACTGTCTGCTGCTTTATTAATGCTCTGGATATAATATAGAAGAACTTAAATTTGACACCCAGCTGTGCATCAAATATTGGGATGGAAATGAAACAAGCAGCGTTTTGTAAGTTAAAACTGCCCCCCCCCTCTGCAGGATGATACACACAAGGTGAACATTTCATTTATGCAAACACTCCCAACACAGATTGGTTAATTCAATTACATGAGTGCATATGGTGCTATTCATCATGACTAATTTCATATTTCATTCCAATCACACATCCGCCTACATAGACACACACCAACCTGGATAACACATGACCCTATTCATGGAGTTTAATTCTATATTTCATACTAATTTATTTAATCAATTACACCACAGCTGAGACCTGGGAGCAGGGGACGCTGGAGCTGACTCACCCCCCTCCACACACACACACACGTACATCTCTACAGAGCTGCCTATCACACATGCATTCACACACTGCGCCTCAGGCACAAAGACAGTCTGTCTCTGAACGTCCAGCTTGTCTTCACCTCCACACCTCTGCCTCCCATCTCCACTTCTACCTCTCTCCACCTCCCCCTCTCACCCCGACGCCAAACAGACCATCATTCAACAAATGGCTCTCGCTACTCCATGCACACCTGTGTATGCATGTGTGAGTGTGTAAGTGTTGAGAGTTTTGCACTGTTGCAAACATGTCACAAGGCTGTGCTTAAAGGAAAGGTAAGATGTTGCAATGAATCTCTACTTATCTGTCACACACACACCTACACACACACAGGAAGTGGTGGAAGAAGTGCAAAATCTGTACTCTAGAATATATGGATTATATTGTTGATGTATTAATTTGTAAGAGAAAAAAACTAAACCTGTTGGTGCAGTAAGAGTATTTCAACCTGGCTTTGGTTCAAAATGAACTTGTCAAAAGAACAGAAAGTATTCTGAAACAATTAAAGTGTATGCAGCACTTGAATTATATAGCAAATAGAAAATACTTGAAACAAACTAAGTTGCATTAACAACCATCTACAAGTTTCCTACTGCACTGCTGGATTTTTACACATTTTGAGAAAATAAGTCAAATGACTTTCCTTACTTTTCTTTTTATTCTCAGGGACAATGCACACTGATCAACATCACTGTGCCAGTGTTAACCAAACGGCTAATTTACAACTGTTGTCCTTTGGCCTGATGTTAAAATTGTCCATTAAAATAACAGATAAATATAAAATTAGAACAGGAGTAAGCAAAACATGCTGAACATGATAAAAAAATGTAATAAAGAATTGTTTTTGCATGTAACAAATGCATTATAATTTCAAAGGGGGTGGTATTTTGTATTAATACTCGTACAGTAATTGGTAAAGTAACTAACTACAATTATTAAAAAGGGAGTAAAAGTTCAATATTTCAGTGGTGTAGATCTATTAAGTAGCATGAAATGGAAAATACACAGTACTTGAGTAAATGTACTCAGTTACATTCCACCACTGCACACATATCCAGTTCTTCTCTTTCACTCGTTCTCCGTGCCAGCCACCACAACACACACACACACACACACCCCATACCTGACTCACTGATGGGTGGTAAAGGTAAGCGGGGGACTGCAGGTGTGTGTGTGTTTATATTCCTGATGTGAGACGATAACACAAAAGATAAAATCCAGGTATCAAAGCCTCTTGTAATGCGAGTGGAAACCCAATCCCATAATAGCCTGTTTGATAGCTGTTCCACTCCCCGGCCAAACTCATGTTGTGTTTCACTTGAGTTGGCCTTATCAGACCTCCTGTGTCTGCACATTCACTCCACTGTTACAAAGAGAAGAGGCTGAGGCTGCTTTCAGGTGCAAAAAGTGTCAAAGTGGGAAGGCGAGATCTCGGGGTCAGTTTATCTTTTGAAATGCTGAAGAGAAACGAAGCGTCGTCGCAGAGCTCAGATCAGCGGGAGAGGATTCCAGAGAGGGAGAGATTATCACATTGATCCTTCTCTCCTTACACCCTCAGCCCCGCTCCCTTTTCCCCAGACCGGCCCGCTGATGTGCATTGATTGAAAACTGACGTAAAGACAAAATACTATCATGACACTGCAGTTGAAAATAGAAACAGAGGAGAGAAAATAGAACACATACTAATCATGATTATTGTGCTTTCTGTTCTGGTGCTCCAAACACACTCTCCTTCCTCTCTTCTCCCGCTTCTTCCTCCTCTTATTACCACTGTTTGTCTTTTATATATACATAAGTGGAAAGTATCTACAGTAAGTGTGTTTACTCCACTACTGTAACTGAGTACAATTTTGAGATACTTGTACATTTTTATGCTACTTTATACTTCCTCTTTTTCTTCTAGGACTATTGACCTCACAGATTAGATTACATACAAAACCATGATCATACTGTAAAATACGATGCATTGTTATGGATTAATAACTCAACAATATACACTCAGTCACCATTTTATTAGGTACACCTGACTTTTACTTGCAAAGAAGTATTTTTACATTGTGGTATTACTACATTTACTTGAGAAAAGGATTTGAATGTCAGAGCCACTTTCCTGTTTTAGCTGGACAACGTAGGATTTCTTGGGGTTAAAAGACACATACTGGTATTGAAAAGTGAATTATTTGCCACAAGGGTGTAACAAGTCAACGGGGAAGAAATCCGAAATAAACAAGTACGACCCATTTGACATAACATACATTATTTTTCTACCATCTCTTCATCGTCTTTATCTTTACCCTCTCCCTCTTCATTTCCCTCATGTATCATTTCATCCTTTGTGTAAGAACATCTGAAGCACACACAGCTGCATCAGACGGCGCAGTGACAACGAAGCCTCTGTTTTCTCAGGGCCAACACACACACACACACACACACACACAAACACAGAGCAGTAGGAAGGAAGCAGCTGAAGGATGTAATAGGGCAGATGAGGATCATGGGGTTGCAGTTTGGTTTGGGTCAGGGTGAATGTTTGGCAGCTGTGAGACAAAGACGCGCTATTAAAACTGCTCCCTTTTCGCCTCCAGCTCGCTCTGCAGTGAAACTTGTTTTGTCAGTCAATTTGCCAACTAACATCAAGTTAAATAAGCGGAAGCCTTGTGATTCTGTCAACACTCCTTCTGGGACAAGAGGCGTCTTTCTGTGTATACTTGAGTGCATAACTTCCAAAAACTGGGACATTTTCAGGCCTGTATACATCTGATCAAGGTCTGATCATCTGATAATTGTTCATCTAGTTTGACGCTGCTTTCTCTGCCTCTACTTGGATCACATTATACACACATCTCCCTTTCTGTTTTTCTGTCTCACACACAAGCAGGTTACTTTGTTAATGGGCTGGGTTTTCCACACATGCGAACACATTTACACACACACACACACACACACACACACACACACTCAAGCTTCACAGATATTTTGAGTCTTGCGGCTACAGATGGTCAGCGGCATCTCCTGCTGAGCCATCCACATCCTCCAGTGGTAAACACAACCCCCAAACACACGCACATGCACATGCACACACACACACACACACACACACACACACACAGACACAGAGAGAGAGAGAGAGAGAAAAGGTATGAGCATCTATAAATCACTCACACTCCGGAGCCATATGCTCATACCTGTCTTTGAGGAGGAAGCCCAAACACAGGTGAGCCTCTCACATTCCAGCAGCCTGCAACCTGACAGGAGAGAGAGAGAGAGAGAGAGTGTGTAGGTGTGTGTGAGGGAGAGAGCCATGTTCCCATTCAAATGCACAAATTTTAACCGCATTCGTCAAAAGAAAATGCAAATTTACGGTATGCACGTTTCGATCCATTACTGTTATGCAAACATGAGGAGTTGGATCATCGAGATAAACAGTAGGTGGGGCTAATTCTCCAGTCAGGTGCCAATAAACCATTGCAGAAGAAAAGGATGCAACAAAAGGTCGTAATTAAAAGAGAGTCATGTCTAGAAGTAACCCGCAGATGGCGAAAACTCGCTAAAACTTGCAAAAATTCTCGCGAGACTACCTATCCTAACTTAACCATTTGTGGTCAACACCTTCTAGCCATAACCTTAAAAAAGAGAAAGTCAAACCTCGAACGGTGTAAAAAAAAGAATGTAGAAAGCGTGATGGAAATAAGGCATTTATCTTTGCTTCATGAATTTTTGAGGAACGTTACAGTTTCCTCATTGCTCCACACAGATCTGATGTTTTTGTCTGCTGCCATTTTTAATCTCTTCAGTGGACGCCACATGCTTTGTGTACCTCGTGATGAATTGCCAAGTCTGTTTCCATTTCACTTTCTCGCTTTTATTGATACACTAACTTCTCTGACTCAGCCAAGCGTAAACATGTATTGCAATATTTTGTGTTTGTTTTTTTCAGGGGGGTTTTATGCGTAAATTGAAAATGTGCTGAAAAACAGGTGGGTAGAAACACACCTATTGAGAGCGAGAGAGAGCTCACCACTCGTCTCTCCCTTTCCCACATCCAGCTGTGAGTGCCTCCCCCTCTTCTCCTCCCCCTCTCCTCCCCTTTCTTCCCCTTGGGATAGAGTGCTCACAGAGTGGCAGATGGGTGGAATGCATAATACATAGACTATTTGGGGGGCTGGGTGTGTGTGTGTGTGTGTGTACGTGTGTGTACGTGTGTGTGTCTGTGTGTGTGTAGTCAGTCCACGGGGAGTAGGCTGTGGAGTCATTATAGATCTAATGGTTGTGTTTTAGACGCTGCGCCGTGCCAATCTCATTTGAAGTGCAAAAGCTAAATGAGTGTGAAGCGTTTCATTACTCATGCTCTGTGTGTGCACGCTCCACCTCGGTTCATGCGAGGCAACAGATCAGTGGTGCAGTCACAACTTTCTAACTGACATCTGAGAAATATATATGCATGTGTGTGTGTGTGTGTGTGCACATTCACGCATGTGTGTTTTGAAGGACGTTTAAGGTGGATGCTGGACCGAATCTTTTGTTCTGCACAGTCGTGGTTCTTCTGCCTCCCTGCTCGTGTCGACCGACTTTATTCCCCTAATTACTGTGATTAGAGCAAGATGAGGCCTATGTATCATAATGTTGTGTAATTAGCACTCAATTGTGAACTAACAAGGCCTCCTCAGGCATAGGTAATGGATTTTGGATAGACAAGCTCAGCTGAGGCATGACTAATACAAGCATTGGTAGAAGTTTAATTACAGCCTCCTCACTGGAAGGAGCTTCTTCCTCACACAAGTTGGAGAAACAAAGCGTCAGTCGGGACCGTTTTGGGAGAAGTTCCTCTAATCCACATCATTAATAACAGCAAGGTGTCTCTCAGACCATTGACTAGCTTGGGAGTTAAAGGGGATGTGTGAGATGTGCACCCAGAGCAGATAAAGGAGGCTTCTCAGCTGATGGAGACGAAACCCACCGCACTGAGAGAGGCAGCGTCGGTTTAGGCAGACAAACAGCGAGGGGGTGGCGGGGGGGAGGGGGGGGGGGGGGGGGGGGGGGGGGGGGGGGGAACAAGATGAAGAAAACAGAGTGAGAGAACAATGAAGACAAGACAGAACAAGAGAGAGCTGGCAGGTAGTGGTTCTCAGGAGATTCATTAGGCTTGTCAGAAATTCTGGCTGTGAATATGCTTGCACAGCAAGCTCCTCGGCGGGCACACACAAACACACACAAACATATACACGCCAACGCAGGTTGCCGCAGGTGTATAGAGCTCTCATCTGCTGACAGGTAGGGATGAAAGCGCGATGGGGACGGTGGGATTTGGAGTCACACTGTGCAGACAGCAGGCTGCAGTGTCTCCAAATGGCTGCTGTGGGATTTAACATATCCTGACTGGCATTAAGTCCTGTGCTGCGTGGCACACGGCACCTCAAGTGATGAGTGAAACATTTATTTTGTGTAAATGTGAACTCAGTTTTAAATTTCAATGAGTTTTGGGGGACTGTACACACAGCAGCCTTGCTTTCTAGTGCTGTACAACACTTGACAAACAAGCTTGACAGGCATCCCAACGTGAACACCGGTTTAACTGGACAATTAGCAGTGTGAATGTACACAATATCTGTGTGCTCCTGCTTCTGGGAGAAATAATCACTGTTGAGTTTGTCAATTTGTCCTGTTAAATAAGGCTTAAAATGCTGCTGAGTGAGTGTGTAATGAACTGATACAGTAGGTAGCGCGTTATATCAAAAGTAAGCTGCTTGAACAGGAACCAATTTGTACACAAGAGACTCTCTTCCTGTCTTCCACTGTCTGAATAAATCAATGAGTGTATTATCATTGTTTGTTTAAGGTGAAACACTTAGGATGAAAAATGACTTAACAGATGATGAAATGACCTGAAATGTATGATGCAATCTGTGCAAGTGGAAGAGTCCTTTGTGTGTATGCGTGCATGATTGCACGCATATGCATGTTCGTCTTGGCACAGGAGCGCCGTGTGTGTGTGTGAGTGTGTCTGGGCTTTGGGCAGTGTGTAAATCCCAGCGTTTAGAGAGAATCACCGTCTGATTCCCCAGCTGTTCCTGCAGCCGTTTCTCTGCCTCGACAGCCTGACCGCTCACAAAGAAATGTTTACTCTACTGTACACACACACACACATGTAGACTTTCAGGCATGCAGACAAATGCACATGGAGAGCTTACTGACAATGAATAGAGGTTTTTCTTTGCAGACAAGTGTTCCAGTGAGTGAAGTGCCAGCCCCCAGATGCAGCCTCTCATCACACAGAGGACCTCAGTGGGAGACGGAGAGAAACTCCACACCAGCATCTGGAAGCTAGATGACTGTTCCATGTGTTCATGTCTCACTGGAGATCCATAAAGCCTGACCGATGCAGCCTGGGACCCATCCTGTGTGTATGTGTTTGAAACAGACAGTGAGAGAGAAAGACAGAGCCAGAGAACCGCCTGTATGTATTCATCACTTCCAGGAAAGTATTGTATTTCATCTACACCCTACTGGCAGTATACACTACATAACATTTTATATCATTTTCGTGGCCCCTGTGTAAAGTGGCCACATAAAAATAGTCTCTCTCTCTCAAAGAGGACATTTTTTTCTCATACACTTTGACTTGGTGTGACAGTATTTATTTTCGCCTCATTTTCAGTTCAAATGATCGGGCCGTTACACTGCATCTCTTTCTCTCTTTCCTTCCGGGGACTCAGCTGTGGGCTCGGGATCATGGGACTATGTTTCCGTGACAACCAGACATCATCATCTGATGTTGACACTAAAATAACAGACTGAATAATTTAGACGGATCCATTTTTAAACAGCATGTCAATTCACATCACCGGCCACAGACACCCCGCTTGGCACCCTGCAGACAGGCCCACCCAGGCCGGGTGAAGGGTGAGGCGCAGCGTCCAAAACTCATTCAACAACAATAATCTGGCTGTTAGAGCTGGAAATGCCATGGAAATGAAAGTAGTTGTGTTATCTAGGTCAATGTACTCTCTTGAGATAAAAAAAAAAACCCTTTCAAAATGTTTTAAATGGATATTTTGCATCATGAAAAATGCATTGTGATATAGTTAAAAATGAATCAGAATATGGAAAGACAGAAATGGAATTTATACTAATAACATCCAGCAGCACCATGTCATAAAATCTGATTTTATCTGCGGCACTGAAGGGAAAATGCTTGTTTGGTGTTTATGTCACGAGAGATGAAAGCAGTCCGGGTTAATGAAAGTAGCACATGGCTCCATGATCAAAGTTCAAAAGACGCCATCCATCAGGACTCATTTTCACGTCTGATTTTCTCATTTAACTCCGTTTAAAAAGAGACTGCAGAAATTAGCATTGATGGCTGACCATTTATCAGCATGAATTATTGGTGAAGTCTGATAATAAGAAGGTCTAATTAATTGAGACAGATTTGTAATGCATGTTTTATCAAGGAGTAAAATCTGGGCCAAATGAGAGTTTAACAGCTGGGGTCAACCGCAGATTTAGTTCTATTTCATGTATTTATAAAACATGCTTAATTTGCACTTTTGTCCACTGTTCCACCTCACGTATTATTACTTATTATTATTCCAGCTGAAATGACAAGCTAACACTAACAGCACACACTCCCTCCTTTCATCTCCCCCAGGTTTCTTAAAAGCTTCAACATTTTAAGAGGATCTTTTCTGTGTTTTATGACAAGCTCGAGGAAAAACATGAGCTCAGGGCTGCAATTCATACATCTGCACAAATAAAAAAAGAAGACACAAAGTAAAAACAGACACGTACACACGTTCACACACACACACACACACACAGTTCCTACTGATGGCTTATTCAGATGGGCTGAGAATCAAATATTTGCACACATGAATTATCCTGCTTTCATCAATGTCTGTGTAGAGAAATATTCAGACATCATTGTGTCTGCACGTGTGTGTGCGTGTGTGTGTGTGTGTGTGTGTGTGTGTGTGTGTGACTGCTCTCTCGTTATTTTACAAGCTCAGACACACACGCCCAATCACCAGAGGGCTAAACGGAATAAAGGAAGCAGAGGAGGTAAAGGGCCTCGCAGGTGTCTGTGTCTCTTTGTCTCTGTCTCACTCACTTTGTCTCATTTGAATAATGTCTCATTACCCTCTCTGCTTCTCTCTCTTCTTCTGCCTTCACGCAGTTGTTGAGCAAATTTTAAGCAGTTTTTTAGAATCATGAAAACTAAAATACTGTACATATCAGTAAAAGCAGAGCCATGTCTTGAAAGCAAGGTTACAAATTGAAAGTTTAGTCAGACCCGTACACAGGGTTGTATACTCGTACTGAGAGAAACACTCTTTAATATTTGATTCACATTGCATCTGTGCCAAAAACTGCAGTAAGTAAATACTAAATAAATATTCTTCCTGACGACAGAGCTGCTCCAATAAACACAGTGGAAAGAGTCTTTATGCAGCGTCTTTATGTCCATGTCCAGTTAAGAGAATTTGAACTGAAATTTCCTGCTTCAATTCTACATTTCTAATTCAGAGGATGATCATAATTTGCATAAAAATACCTTCCAGCTCTTTCTTTTTCCTTTTTTTACCTCTGACACCATATTTTGAATTTGACCTTATTTTGTGTTATGGGATTTTGGGAGAAGAATCCTCCTGACGCTCCCTGTCATCCCTTCACACACACACACACACACACACACACACACACACACACACCCTCCTCCCACCCCACCAACCTTCAGGCGGTGCACCTGGGTACAACTCTTTACACACAGACACACATACACAAAACGTGAGCACATTCCCCAACACATACATATGCAAAAGGACAAAAACACACAAATGCACGCTCACACAGACACACAAACTGTGTCTAGTCTCCAACAGCCAATCAAATTGTGTATCAAACCTGGTGTTTGTGCAGAATTTATCTCCTAACAGCCGTCGTCAGGAGGTCTCCCATTAGGTCTTATAGCACGACCACCTGGGAAATGACACACACATACACACACACAGTGTGAAAACCACTGAGAGACACGCAGCAGGATTGATCTTCCTCAATGGTATTGATTAGTCTACCCCCAACTCAGACCAAAAGATACCAGCTGTGTCAAGCCATTTGCCTCCCGAAGCGCTCCCTCTCCTGCATGGAAGATGAAAGTAATGACGCTGCGAGCATCTTCTCTCAGACAAATTCTGCTGGCTGCAAAAGGGCAGGAAGTCCACGGGGAAACAGTTACCGCAGATGAGGTCGCTCCAAGCCATTTGTTTTAACCCCTGCCCTGGTCCTACTGAATGTGCGTGTGTGTGTGTATGCTGTATGTGTGTGTGATATACTACTCTTTGGGCTTATATCTCAAAACTGTGTGTCTCGTGTGTTAATCTTTCTGTAACTTTGCATGTGGCGTGTACACACTCACACAACGACACACAGGCACACACTCAAATGCAGAGCTGGGAGAAACATGAAGGGGATTCTATTCAAATTATAGTTTCACTGTATTTCATTCTCAGAGGAGAGGACACTTATTTTACATTTCCTGAAAAAAGCATGAATACATTTCTTTTCCAAAGCTGATAAGATGATAATATCATGATGTACGATTTACAAGCTTAGTAAAGTTTAATGAGCTGCTCTATTTCAGTTGTAACTTCCAGATATTCCCTACTTTTATCACTATTCTGTCTAAAATGAAAAGACTACAGAGTCGTACAGAGTGAAATGTGAAGAGTAAAATCCAGTGCTATTTCTTTCAAAACCACAATTACTATCTGTATTATTTTCTCATGAAAATACAGTGTTGTATTACTGCCAAAACACCTGTGAATCATATCACTAGTAAAAGCAGCTGGAGGAGCCCAAATTATCTTATTGTCAATTTTGAGTTTTGCATTGAATTTTTCATATTTTTCCAAAAACAGCATCGTCTCTGACAGAAAATACAAGTTTGTGCACGTAGAATAAGTGTTGGGCAGTTAATAAGGTGTTACAGTGATTTTATTACTTTTTTCAGTAACAAGTAATATAGTAAGGGATTACAATTTGAAATACATCAATTGCATTACAGTTGCATATCCTAGTAATGCTAACGTTTGAAAAACCAATAAGGACATTTTAAAACACCATTTTACTGAAAGCATTTTTAGAATTCCCCAAAAACTCTTCTAACCATCTGCTGAATGATAAAAAACAGATTTTCAACCCATTTCCTATAAGCTGCACCTTGAGACAAAGATGGCAGCCCGCCAGCTACCTGGATGTAGAACAGAGTATTTCTACATGTGTTAAATACAGAATATGTGACCTGTGGGTGTGGAGGATTTGGAGTTAAAGGTGCCTTTGATGGAACTGGGTTGGGTGATGAAGTAAGGTCATATAATCACACAACAGGATAAGTTTTCTTGTCTTGAAAAAAAGAAAGTTTCCTGTAACTTCTAGCAGCACAATTTGCTTTCCCTTATATCCCTGCCTATTAAATATTCATTTTACTGAAATACTTTAAATAACCCCATGTGGCGGAACTAAACAGCAAAAAGCTAAAGCCAGAATCCAGGATATGTCGGGTGGATATACTGCAGGATAGTATAAGAACCACTTCAGTTTAGGGAGAAACTGCACATAAACATATCAATTTCAGAAGGGAGCAGGTTCAGTAAATCACATGTGGCCTTGTGTGTAGACTAGATGAGCACACATGACAAACCTGAAGCCCATCGATCACGTCATTCGTTGAAAATGTGAGGAAAGTAATAGATATGACAAACTAACAGGAGCAATATCAACGTGATTCGTCAAGTGTCTTGAATTGTCTGGTGTTTTAGAAGTTTATGAAGTTGCACATTTTCAACATGTGAAATTTAGATGTTTTTTGCTGTGCAGGTGAGGCATCCTGCCTGGCACCTCAGCTCTTCAAACATCCACCTGATGTCTCTCTCCTACTCTCTCTCTCTCTCTTTCCTTCTCTTCCCCCATTTCCCTCTCTTTGCCCTCTCTGTATTTTTGACAAGCTGGCACACTCAAAGGGCATTGTCAAAACGTCAAGCTTTATAAAATATAGATGTAGGAAGAGATGTAGCCTACAGAGGCCGAGGAAAAGGGGGAAGAAGATGAATGAAGGGAATGTGTGAGAAGTAAAAAAAAAAAAAAAAAAGAAGAGGGAAGACAGAGTGAGAGAGTGAGAAAATAGATATGAGCTCTCTGTGGTAAAAGACAATAAAGTGTGAAAGGTTTTTCCTTTGGTTGATGTCCTCCCCTCGGGGGCTTTGTGACAGAGACCGCTGCACAGCCCCAGTTAAAAGAGGAAAAATGACAGGAGCCATTTCTCTCTTTTTCTCTCTCTGGCCCTTCAGGATGAGAGTTGTCGGAGTATGTGTGTGTGTCAGAGAGTGAAAGAGAGAGAAAAAGAAAGACAGACAGAGAAAGCCGGAGAGAGGGAGAGGGAGCCCTTGGGGTCTAATAAATCAGGCCTGCATTGAGCGGGAGGGTCCTGCAGGATCTTGCGTGGGAAGACAGGTGTCCATAGCATTCTGGGGCAGAGGTTATGGTCAGACACATCAGTCATCTCAAACAACACACACACACACACACAGGCAGGCAGGGCTGAAATTACCCAGAGACAAAACCCCATTTCCTCCTTGTGTACCTCATTACCATGTCACAGCCCTCTGCTTCATATTTGGTTTCGTTTTAAATGTGAAATACTGCCGTGATCAAATAATGAGAAGGAACGGCAACGCGAGCCGCTTTTGTAAACAGTTTACCATTGATTATTCCGCCGCTTATTGTGTTTCATTGTGTTTTCCTTTCAGTTTATAAAAAAAAAAAAAAAGAAAAGCGAGGCAGGCACCTTGGCGCACACAGTGGCAGTAGGCTCCTCAACAACATTAGCATAATAATAATTCACAGGCTGGAGTTATGGAAATGAAATAAAGTAGTGTTCTTTTATTCTGCAGCACGCAGCGGTATGCCGCTAAGACATCCAGTTATTATACATGACAAATATGAATTAAAGACACGGGTTTGAGCTGGAATGAAGGTCTGTGTGAACGTGGAGGGAATTCGCACCTCTCTGCTGATTGTGTGGGAGAACGAATGTGTGAGTGCAAGAGGTGTGTATGTATGTATATGCATATGTGAGAAAATATGTGTTTGTAATAAACACAGGAGGTCCTGAGAAAATGGGAATTATATATTTGTTTCTGGGATAAAAGCAGAACAGTCAACTCTCATCATCTGTTCGAGTCATTTCCATGTGTGTGTGTGTGTGTGTGCGTGTGTGTGTGTGTGTGTGTGTGTGTGTGTGTGTGTGTGTGTAAGTGTGCGTAAGTGTGTGTGAATGCATCAGGGTCACGGATAGGGGAATGTTGCGTGCCTCTCTTCTCTGTCCTCCTTTCTAACCTTACAGATTTAGAAAAATGAAACTCTTTCTTGCCGCAGATACACACAAACTGTACAAACACACACACACACACACAAATACACACATGTGCACACATGCAGACAGTCAAAGAGTGAAGGGTCCCGCAGAGTTCATAAGCTAGTGAATAATAAAAGCTGCACACTGGACCTGGCTGTCTGTCTGCTGTAAAAATGGCCTGTCTGTGACATGAATATGTTTTTTGTTGAGTGTGTGCATGTGTCCGTGCACATGCAGATGTGTGTGTGTGTGTGTGCTCTCTATGGTAACTAGATGAATTATTCACTGTTTACTGATGAGGAAGCATTTAGGCTCCCAGGAGTGGTGCTCAGAAGCAGGCCTCACCTCTCTCCTCTTGCCCTCTCTCTCTCCATCTTTAGCGTTCTCTCCTCCTCCTTCCCTCTTTCCCACTCTCCCCCCCATCACACTTTCATCATCCCTCTCCATTACCGGAGCCGTCAGTTCTAACATCACGCCTTTGTGGGATAACGGCGCAGTTTCGAGAAACACGCTAGTTAAAGTGTTTCCTCGCCTTTAGCTCCAGATCTCTGCCTGTCTGATCCCACTGACCTAGTTGAGAATCGACGTTCTGATGGTAAAATCTCTGTTGTGTGTTAGAACACAGTAGGAATCCATTTGCATGCATTAAGTAGACGGATGGGATTCGGCTCGTTCTCTTTGGGGCTGCCTTCGCTGAATTAGCATCACTTCACTGACTAGACTCAGACGTACAGATATACTCACACAAGTAAGCACAAATCACTGGAAGCCAAGTTTAATCTTTCTCTTACACACCCAGGATACACACACACACACACACACACACACACAATCACATTGGCTAGAACACAGTTAATACACCCACTAATCAAGCTCCTATTACCAGGAGGAGGCTTTCACACATGGGGACCAAACTCCCTTCATCTAATTGGTCCGTTGAGAAAATTGCTAAGCTGTTCACATCTGCAGGGATACATACACACATATATACGCACATACACACACATGTATGATACACACACATGCGGTCACTCTGAGCCAATCAGTGCAGAGCTCCTTGGGCAATGTGCACAGTTCCATCCTTTCCTTTATCCATCCCTTATCCCCTGGTTCATCCCTCGCTTTCAGCTCCATCGGTCCCATTACCACAGCCAGGGACCCCAATCCCTGGAACAGAAATCCAACACACACACACACACACACACATACACACACACACACACACTAATACAGCACACTTAACCACAGCCCAGCTTCCACCATAACAAAACCAAGGGTCCAAGCTTTTTCAGCCTATCTTTCCTGTGTTGTTTGTGGTGTTTTTGTACATGTGTGTGTGTCTGTGTGTGCTTGGAGTTGGGTGGTTTCCCATCCGGAGCAGCCGTTGTGCTGCTTATTAAACAAAGCCTGTCTAAAGCTGTCCTAATCCTTTCCCATAGCTATCCCTGACTACACATTTATACACACACACACACATGCACAGATTTCTGCGCAGTTACTGAAGTCCAGCGTTCAGCTACACATTCTGTCCTCCGTCAACCACGGCAGACCGAGAGAGAGAGAGAGAGAGAGAGCTATACACACATTAATACACACACACACACCCGCACATAGTTTCTTTAGGGTCTGGCGGCTAGTCGCCCATCTGGGACTGGAGATAACCCTCGCTACCCACTAGTGTATGCAGCAGTGTGTGTGTGAGAGTGGGATTATATGTGCTTCAGAACCCCTTGCACCCAGTAGCACCAAACCAGCACCCAAAGCCTCAAAAACGCTGCATCAGCTAATAAATGTGGGGTTTCTGAAGCATAAATTCATCTCTTAATGAAGGTAAAAGAAACCTGCAGACTTCTCTTGGCTTTATTTCTAAATAATAAGGCACAAATTACAGTGCTGATAGACAGGACTAGATGAAGAACCGCCTTTGGACTCACAACACAAGCCTGAGTCCATCAAATACTTCAGCTCATTTCAGCTGCGTCTAACAGTTTTAGAAGATTGGCCTACTGAAAATCTTGGCTGGTAAACCAAACACCAAAATAACTCTATCAGTCTTTTTAATTTGTGTGAATCTAAGGCCTAAGTCCTTGTCCTTCTTCGTTTTTTTTTGTAAATGTAGCTTTTTCTATGTGATTTGGCCTTTCGTCCACACCCAAGCGGTGTTTTCACTAATGACGCGACATGTCGTGCAACGGCGGCATAAATACACCCATGAACGGCAGCCAAATAACCTAAAATAAAACTTTTTTATGCTTTTACATATAAATGTAAAAGGCTTTCATCCAAGCGTTTCACTTTCATGTTACAATCAGCTGTTTGTTCGTGTCTCGTGTTCACAACGTTCAGTTTCATTTTCACTTTACAAACGTAGTAGTTTTAAGCGGCAGTATGTGACGAGTTGGAATGAGAACGGTGTTTTTGCGTTTTCATCTGGATGGAGATTTTTTTAAACTGTGCTTGTGTGGACGGGATTTGTTTTGAGAACAAATGAGAAAAAACGATGCTTACAAAATACCTGTGTACATGTGGACAAGGCCTAAGTCTGGTAGTCTTGAGTAAGGGAATTTATACAATATAGGATACAAGAATAGTGTATTTAAGCAAACTGTGAAATACATCTGAGTCCCCTAATACTGTAGGTGTAAATGATTACTGATTCTACTATATATAACCATGAAAGATGCCCACGTCATTATTAACACCAAGCTGCACGGTAGTGACTCTCAGTTTTGCACATTTGTGGGTCTGATGCTGATCTAGTTCATGACGAGTGATTGAGGATTGATTTGTTTTTAACTTTGGCTTGTGTAAGTTTCTGAAATGGATTATTTTACGCATTGATGTGTAAAACTTCTCACATATATTACAGAGACCGGATGACTTTGTGGGTAATTCAATCACAAATTCCTGTGGGACTGACTCAATAGACAATTATGGGCTTAATACTCTGCAATGCCGGCCCACTTCACAGAAAAAAATCATCTTTATTTTATTCATATCGTTTCACCTTGAAAGAGTGCAGAATCTGTGGACTGCCTGACGCCTGATAAGCAAGTCATATCTGACGTTACGTATAGCTGTATTTACTTTACCGTCAGCTGATGTGTGTGTGCGTAAGTCTGCGAATGCATGTGTGTAATGAGGCTTGTGTGTTTGTGGCTCTGGTCACTAAATGTGTGAATGAGACTGGAAGTGTGTCCACATCTCTGTTTGTCCAAAGCTGTTTGCTATGATATTTCCAGCTCTGGTTTGTGTGAGGACAGCACACGGTGACTTTGGTGATAATTGAAGCACATACAGTATACCCCCCCACCCCCCATAGAGGTGTGTGTGTGTGTGCGTGTGTGTGTGTGTGGGCAAAGGCAACATTGACCAATAGAGATAATTACCTCAAAATGCATCTGCACTCTTAAGTCATCACTTATGGAGATTACATCCTCCGACTAGTTTCATTCATTAATCCACACACACACACGCACACACACACACGCACACACACACACACTGAAGTAGAGGTGATTTGACTATAGGGCTGGGGCTGTTTGAAGAGCTGCTTCAGACACACACACATCCCAAATAATTTCAATGCATCTCAATGAAGAGTCCTCAACGTGGACGCAGCTGTCACAGACACATGCACATATTAGACACACACACACGCAGAGCTGTCTCTTCAATAAGTGTGTATTATGTGTGTGACCAAGAAGAGCATGGCCACGAGCACCTCTTTGTTTCAAGACAAAGAGCGGGTCAAAAACATCATTAGTCTGAGGCTGCAGGACACACACCCTCTCACACACTGTTTTCCAGATGCTAATACTATTGCCAGTAGGGGTTTGTGGGCCACAGTGAGGCAATCACTGAACACACAGTAGGAAGAGCATCACTTCTCTCTGACACACATGCACACACAGCAGTGGCAGCATTTCTACCCCAAAAGAAGGATATTGAATTTTTATAAGAGTGGCAAAATAAAAATCAGAGGCGAGGTGAGGGGGAGTGGAGAATAAAAAGAGAAAAATAGTGTACACATCTTTTGTCCAGCTTGTATAAAGGCACAAAAGGGAGTCCTCTATGTAACCTTGTCCTCGCCAGTCAAGGTATAAATCACTGTAAATTGTGTTTGTTCACACTAACCCAACCTTGGTGTTGCGTGGAACCGTGCAGTCAGCACCTATATGTGCACATAACCTCTCACACACACACACACACACGGCAGGCTGACCTCTCCTCTCTTAACTCCTCTTAACTGACATCAGCTTCACGTAAAGCTCTGACATCAGCTTTTAGAGGCCAGAATATCTAATAAAACCACTGTTGCGTCTGCCTTTTTTGCCTCAGCTGTTATTGATGCATTTGCAGCATCACCATGTAGCAGCCAATAAAGAAACTCTGCTCTCTCGCACTTTTCTTTATTCTCTTTCTCTCTCTGCATGACTGCATGGTGTAATCCCGGTCAGGCCAGAGGAATGTTCCGGTGTTGTTCTGGTGTCTGAGCCTGTATACACACACACACACCGCACTGGTAAAGCAAAGGACAGCGTTCCGACACATACACACAAAGCGAGGTTGTGCTACTTTAAAGCGCCACAGAGCAGAGCGTCAGGGCCGAGTGGAAAACCACAGGATAGGGGGTGATGACAAAGAGATGTTACACCTCTCCTCTCCTCCCCTCCCCCATCGTTCATTCCCAGGCATCAAGGTCGGGCCGTGTTACAAATGAAGCACTGCTCCACCCCTCTTCTATCCACTCTACACACACTCTCATAAACACACACAAACACAAACACACACACAGGCGGATGAACGCCCGCTGCTGTAACTCACTTCTTGCTGTGACATCATTAATACGACATACTGTCCACAGTGACATCATTAATAAGAGCTGGGGTGCTGACTCTTCCTTAATGGCTCTCTAAATATGACAGGTTTGACTTACTGTCCATGTGGTGGTCCTGTGTGTGTGTGTGTGTCTAGCAGGGAGGCCTGTGCATACACTGGTGCCTGATTTACACTGCAGGCTGCTGTTTGCAGGGTGCAAGCAAATGTCAGCCAGAGCAGGCTCCCTGTCTTTTTTTTAAGCAATTAGGGAAACAGTTTCTGTCCCACCCTGCGACACATCCTCACACACAGACACACACACTCATAGTTTCCTGGTTGACGGCCTACACTGAGCAGAAGATGGATTCTGAATAATTAGGGAGATAATTGCCCAGGCGGGGGAGAGAGAGAAGATCAATGGCTGATCTTTGAAGGAGTTTGTGTGTGTTCTTGTGTGTGTGGGGGGGAGGAGGGAAAATATATGTATCGACGGTCGAAGTGTTCAGTTCAGGTGTTGCTGTTTTAGATGGTGGAAATGTCAAGTAGAGGCCAACACGACTACACAACCTTAAACAATCTGGCTCAGTGACACCATAAAAAGTATTATGTACACTGCGACAGTGACCTACATATGAATATATGTATATATAAATAGAATAAATATATATGGCAGTAAAAACGATAGTCGGGGATGGTGGTGTCACAGAAGTAAAACGTGTTTTGAAGTAGTGTGCACATAAAAGGCAATGCTACAGCGGAGGAGTGTTTCATCCTGTGTCTTTGTTCAGCCTGACATCAGTAGAAACAGACTTCCTTGCCTTTGTTTGGCAGAGGGGAGAGATGGAGTAGAAAAGAGAGTGATGCAGGTGGGGGGAGAGCGTGGCAGGTCAGACTGCACCTGCTAAGCAACGGATATATTGTCATGGCGAGGCTTCTTCTTTCCCTCGTTCTGTCTGACACACACACACACACACACACAAATCTCTGACAAAAGCTTGATCACAGCCTCCTGCTTCCTCTTAAACTTCCTCCAAAGCTTTGTCTCTCTCGCTGCTCTCTTCCTTCCTCTCCCCTCCTCCCTCAGACAAAAGGTGAGAGCACACGTCAGACTGACAATCAGACTGGAGCGTGCATATAATTAGCACACACACACCTGCTGACATACATGATGAGTCGCCGACACCATGGCGGCCAAACAATGAGCCTCGCTGACATTCATCTCCGTCATATTTATCTCCTGGCAGACTAGAAAAAAGCGGTCACCCCCGGCTATCTGGGAGTTCTTTTCTCCTCATTTTCTCTGTGCTGTGCATTTACATTTCAGTCCTTTAGTATTCACAGTCCCTGCATTTACAATCATTAATTTAGTATCTAGGCTACCAACAAAGGCAAACAACTGGGACAGCATCACTGTCATCCCTATTAATAGAAGTTGCTCTGCAGTGAATAAAGAGTTATTATAATATATGGAGCGGACACGGAGGAAGGAAGAGAGGAAGGATAAGAGATATATTAAAGTCAGAGGGGGCAGCTGTGGGTGTAATGCAGCAGCAGATAGGAGGTGGCAGGTCGAAGCCTGGATGCATCTCCATATGAAAGGAGCTCTGTGCCACTCTAAATACTACGTATGCATTTGTAATGCAGCTCAAACAGAGGACTGGGAATTCATCCACCGCTGCGTGTGAGTGTGTACGTGTTTAAGCAGGTGCTCCGAGGACAAATAGTAATCAATCTGAATTCAACTAGTCCTGTCCCCACCTGGTACACAACATATCCACCGTCCCTGAATGGAGACAAGTCATCTTTCGAGCATCCATCGAGGCCATGTCATGCAAATAACAAAGGGAACGGAGCCGTGATAACTAGGTGTCCACCCCTCTAATTACAGCTAAACTGATTGTAAGCGGTGACGTTGTGATGTCTAAATTAGCTTCTCACAGCATGCCACCTTCGCTGTTTGAATGATAAAAGAGGAGACATCTCCAGCAGCGCAGGCCTGTCTGTCTTTGTGTCTCTCTGCCTGTCGGTTGATCCGTGATCTCAGACTGGAACGCTGCAGCTTACAGTAAAGCTGGCAGCTGACTGACAGCTTAAGTCAGAAACATGAAATATGTTATGTTTCAGCACCTCCCGACAGACGACACCCTGGGGAAGGATAGTTAACTTTAATGGTTTGTTTAGTTTGGAGACCTGTATGTGTGTGTACGTGTGTGTTTATTTTGAAGCGTGGGGGGCTTTTAAACTGTAACGGGGCTGTGTGGGCTGATGACTTCACGCTCAGTTAATTGGCCAACTTGGTTATTTCCGTGCAACACTCACTTCCACAGGCAGACCTGGATCAACCACACACACATATATATAGAAACACACACCTGCTAAAGGCTCAAGCTAAACATAAAGTCTGCTTTAGCCAGATGTTGCTTTCTCCTTCCAAGTTTTAATGCCCAGACAGGTGAGTATGTGTAAAAAACAGTTGGAGAGAAACGCTGTCATGTTATCATCAGGTGCTTAAATGACACAAAATCCCACTTTCTAGCCTAAAAAAACACTTCTGTCTACAGAAAATGACAAAAGAGTGAACCACCGCTGCCAAATGGCTCCCTTCTAGCTCCAAAAAGTGTTTTATGGATACAAGTATCCGGCTGGGGAACTTCATTCATTCATCTCCGGAGGCGTGTGGCACATTTACTTTTCAGCAGCTGAAACATTTTCTGCAAAATGACATATCTGAGTTTTAAACAGCGCGAGCACTTCCACTGGAAACTCTATCAGCCTTGATGGGGAAACAGCTTTTTCAGGAGAGTAATAATACAACGTGCACAGACGACTGTGTGCAACATAAAGCGGGAAAAAATGTTAGTAACCACACACAGTGACAGGAATGAGAAATAACGCCATTATGTCTTCTCAGCAAAACACAGAGAGCCATAATGGAATAATCCGCTAAACGCATTAACTTAACATTACACTGTCACAAGGTGGTTGATATGCTATTAACTACTACCACTATTACTGAACTGTAGGGGCAGTGTGTTCATCAGTAGGGTGCTGCTGCTGCAGATGTAAAAGTCCTCGAGGATTTACACACATACACGCACACACACATACACACTGTGCAGTTTATTAGCTCGTTGTGTTTTTGCCTTTTTCTGTCCATAAACAGATCTGTCAGAACAACAGAACACAACAGACTGGTAAATCCAGTTATCCTCCATCCACAGAGGAAATGACCTGGACCAGGCCATCTGTGTGTGTAAGAGTGTGTATCTGATCTGTGTGTGCGTGTGAGAAAACAAAACAGGGTGGGGATAAAGCAAAAGAGAGAGAGAGTTTGCTGCTGATGCTCATGTGTTATTCATGAGAGCGCAGAGAATTTGAGGAATAAAAGCTCTTTCAAACATTAAGCAAAAGAGGGGACAGCAAAGTACGGAAGAGTAGGGTGAAGAAGCAGTGAAGCTGAAAGTATGACTTCACTTGGCTTTTTGCTGTTTTATCTCTCTGCCTCCATCTTCCACCCTCCCTTGTGTTTCCATTCTGAGGCTGTCAGACGATGTAAGGGACTGAAAGAGTCCCAGACAACCAGAGGAGGAGGAGAGAGGCAGGGGAAGAAAGGGAAGCAGACAGGGGGAGAATTTGAGGAGAGGAGAGGAAAGAAGAGGAGCTGAACTGGAGTTGGATAAAAAGATTGAGGTTAGAGGACTGAAGGAGTAAAGAGGAGGCTCGGGGAGACAGATGGGCTAAATGAGGGGGGCAGTGTAATGTTCCAGGTGCCACATCTCTCAGGATGAAAACAGAGCAGGGGAAACACGTCGCTGTTGTCTCTCTAACTGACTGACATTTGAATAGAAAACTGACACCATATTGGTTGTATTAGCCTTTGGGAAGGCTTACCAATGGAGATAAACAAACAATTACACATTGTTGTACAAACACAATGCATCCTAGTATGCAAATGTGATGAAAAACACTTACAAACAAGAGCGTACCTAATTACAAACACTGAATGTGTTAATTGCGCCCAACACTGATAGAGATCTCTTACCTGCGTGCAGTAATTACTAAACTATACTGGCCTTATTTTCATAAAACATGGAGGAATAATGCAGCAATTTTTTTAAATCATAAAGCTTATCTTGTCTCTTTTTTGAGCTGCTGTAATAAAAATGAGTAATTAATTAAATTCCCATTAGATTCCAGCAATTAATTTTCCTTCCCCCATAATGGAATTTTTAATTGCAGTGATTGGTCCCAAGTGGTTGCTGCAGGGCACATTTCCACAACAAATGTTCTTATTAAAGTGTTTTCCGAATATGAAAACAATGGTAAATGCAATTAATGCACAGCCACTGTCAAACACAGATAAGGCCAAATAATGTCCTAATATGCAACTTTCATTAAAGGGTAAACTCCACTAATTTTACACTTCAAAGTCTGTTTACAGGTCTACAGGTCTACTACTACTACTGCTGCTGGTGTTGAAAAAGTTGTATAAAGCGTTTTGTGGCTCCAGAGAGAGCTGCACGAAATCTGATAAATCTGAGGGTGTGGAGTTAAAAAGAAGTGAGCTTAGCAGACCTCTGCACTCTGCTCCTCATCTGTGCTCGAGGCTGGCGCCCTGAGGCTACATTAGCCGCGAAGGCTGCGTTCCAGATGCAACTGGGAACTCAAAGATTTCTGACCTCCTACGTGTAAAGGACACAGTAGTCTGATGTCACACAACAATGGAAGCGCACATTGTAAATGGTAAACCATCAACTAAAACAAGGCAACATAAAGTATATTTGCCTGTATTTAATTAAAATAATACATACCATCATATAGTAAAACCTGTTCTGCATTGTGGGTAATGTAGGCAACAGCAGCCTTTGACAAGTAAGAAGAATGTTTGGAATAAAAAAGACCATCTCTCTGGCTCTCATCGATATTGATCGGTGCAGTATTCTTTAAAGAAGCCCCTCAAATAACAACACAATTTCAAGAAACATTATCTCGAAAGCACCTCAGTGCCTTTTTAATCACCTAAACGAAACAACTGTGTGTGAAACAGCGAATGAGAGAACCTGTTTGGTGGCAAATGAAACAAACTGTTCTGCTTCAGGCTGTGCGGACCATTTTTCCATCTCACCACCACCAAAATACTGAGTGCACTAAACCTGCGTCTGGAGCGCAGCGAGAGTGCGTCTGCGAGGTCAGTCCCATAAAAGTGCACCAGCAGGTGCCTGCTACAGTACATCACACAGAATTACACATTCAATCAGACCCCCCCACACACAACACACATGCATGGTTGAGCTGATACATCCAGACGTCTGACTCCAGAGCTTCTAAGTGCTGCTCGTTTCCTTAAATCACCTCTGAGGGAGAGAAACGGAGAGACAGCGAGACTTCACCCTTGTTTCTCCCTTTGCCCCCTTGAGTGTGAGATAATCCAGATCAAATAAAGAGTTGTGTGTAATACACAAGGGGCAACATAACAGATATTTACACCATTCATAAAACCCCAGAGGTAGGACGGATGAATATAGGAGCTCCAGACTCTCCAGATGTCTGTCTGATTAAGATGATACACTGTTATGCTTCTTGGTTCTGCCAGGGGGGTCTGGCGAGGACTTTACTACAAGCTCTCTGATTGGCTGGCCTCTGGGTGACCCGGAGCTGCTGGGAGTCTTGAGATGTCAGACGCGATTCTGAGGAGAGCTGCACACATGTAGTACCATGATGCTCTGAGGAGAGACTTTGGCACCCTTTTACAGATGGGGCAAAAAAAGTGGGTCAGGTGCCTGGCTGCCATTGTTGAGGGAAAGTGTGTCATTGTAACCATGGTTGCTCGTTTTTTTTCTCATCTCAGAGCTTCCAGGTGTATCAGCGCTGATTTGTACACTTCCTACTACTGCTAAACCAGCCGGAAGACCTGTTAACAGCAGTCCAGCGTAACCTCACCTAGCCCACATTTAACATGCACACTGATCAAAGCATTTATCAACGAAATCAAGTTGAACATTTTATTTCTAACGTGTTCCTGAGAGGCACGCAGAGCCCACAGCGGTCTGTCTGTCTGACTGGTTTGTTTCAAATATTGACAGGAAGCCGTTAAGCGCCTCGGTTGAACCAGAGGCCATCAGTAAATCAGAGGAGATACATACATCACAGGATATCTGACAACACGGACACAAATGTCAGATAAGAGGAGGTGGCAGTGAATAACGTACGGCAAACAACAACATCATTATTAGTGCTTGGTCATATTTTACCACGGCTGAAGAGGGGTGACATGATGTGTGTGGGTGAACATGAATGATGGCCGGAGCAGGTAGTGTGGCTCTTTGGGACAGAGCAGAGAAAAGACAATCAGTCCAGTCCTCCAGGAAAACAGAGTTGTATTGATGTCACTGATCCAAAATACATAAGTAATACGGGATACTGCTAGCGGTCTACGAAAAGAGAAGGTAAAGGCGCTGAAAACAACACTTAAAGCTGCAGTGGGTAGAATTGGAGCAAGTAAGATTTAAAAAAAGGTATTTTTATAAAACGGTCACTATATCCTGACAGTAGTGCATGAGACTGGTAATCTGAAAAAAATGTGCCTCTGTGTCCTCCGGTGTTCCTAATGGCATCTGCAGGATTTCACAGACCGGAAGAAAACAACCAATCAGAGCCGAGCTGGAGTCTGCCGTCCTTGAGCAGCTGTCAATCACTCGCGAACTCCAATCAAACGATCAAACTAGGCAGCACTGATCAAATATGAATCAATATTCTGTTACTGTAATGCCTATTTCTCTCATATAAAATGTTTTCAGAAACATCTTGCGTGTACTGTTTAGCTGTAAAATGAGAAAGTTTGTGACACGGCAGCCATTGAGATCAGCTGAGGAAATACCATTCACCGCCCACCAGCCAGCGCACAGCCAATAGGAACGCTCAATAGGAACGCACTCTCTGAAATGACCTGTGATTGGCCAAAGTCTCCCGTCACAGGCTAGATTTTCTAAAGCCTGAAAACAGAGCCATGATGAGGTGCACAAGTCTAGTTTTCTCACAGAACACTTGAATTACAATATGCTGAAATGTTATTATGGATGTTTTGCCCAATGATGCCAAAAAACGTTCTGCCTACTGCAGCTTTAAAAGAAAACATTCTCTCTAACAAATTGACGAAGAAGGCCAATGCAGCAAAAAAGGCTTCGTTTAGTGGCACATATCCTAACTAAACAAAAAGCCCTTCGCCTATGGCAGGCATTGCAATAGAGGTGATGACTGCGGTATTAAAGGACCATAAAAGTAAGACAGAAATTATGTCTGCTATTGGCAATGTACAACTTGGTGCTATGAGTACCTCTCGGCCACTTTCATTTTGCAAATTAGCTCTCAGAGGAAAAAAGGTTGGAGACCCCTGATATAGATAGATATTTAAGCCCTGAGGTGATCCTTAAGAAGGAAGGTCCCTCATAATAAATGATAATTTTAGATCTGTTTGCTGATTAATGATTCATAGAGACAACCTTCATCCTCCTGTTTGTACCTGCTGTTCTAAGATCAGTCTTTTAAAAATCTCATCACAACTGGACTCATCTCATAGGCTGATGCTCTCCATCTGATGTTAACACACATCAAAGTGTGTGATTGGCTGGTTTGTAGAGATAATACCTAGGGCATAGTGAGCCCGAGGCTGTCCTCACCTGAACGCAATCACAACTACTACTGATGGCCAACATGACTGAACAGAAGAAAACCCAAACAAACCAAAAATGAAGGAACTGTCTCTCTAAAAAGTGCAATGTATAAAACAACTCATCAACGGCCACTTATCACCACAAAGCATGGATTGCCACTGTTGTGCTATGTTACTGTTATCAACCGTGCTGCTACAGTGAACATTCTTGTTTGGTTCTGAAATTGCTGCATTGTGAATGACAGACAGGGCTGAAAAAAATAATTATGAGAATTTCCGCCTACAGAGACCTCACCTCGTTGACATCTGTTTTGGAGCTTAATATTACAGTCTGTTTCTCCATTTACAGGTAGACATCTCAATCTATACATCAGTCTGTTCACATGACAATCTGAGTACCGTCCATCCATCCATCCATACATCCACATAAACATTCATAGGATCCGTCCATCCGCCAGGCAGTGAGCTGTCCTCCCCCGGGGGAGGCTCAGCTGCCTCCTGCAGCCCTCAGACATGTTTTAATGGTGAGCCTGAACTATATAGGCTCCCCTGGCTCTGCTGAGAAGCACACACACACACACACACACACACACACACACACGCACACACACATCAAACACTGCATAAAATTGCATGTATATCAGCAGAGGTGACCTAACCAATGCCTCTGCCACATTTCTATTCCCCTATAGCCTCCCCCTTTCCCTTAATATTTATACACCATTTCTTTATTCAAATACTAATTTCTACTTCCACATGAAACCCCTTTGTTGTTCTTTTTCATCTAAATCCCTGTAAACACTGGTTATTTTCCCTCCGTAGCATCCTTTTTTGTGTTGCTCTTTCTTTTGTTCCTTATCTCTCTGCCCCCCAGCCAGTTCCTCCTTCTGGCTTTCCCCTTTTCTTCCTCTTCTTCAACACCACCCCTCTCCTTTCTGCCCTATCCCCCTTTTTTCCGTCGCTCTTACTCATTTTCGCATTTGCAGAATGTAATTTCGGTAATGTCATGCTGTCCTGTAGCGGATGTCTTTGTGTAGATGAGAGTCGTGTGAGGACAGGATGGGTGCGAGACAGACTCAGAGAGAGAGGAAAAAGTAAACTGTGATCAGCACAGATGGAAGGACACCTGGTCTGTAATGGTGTTTTCAGATGTTCCCGTCTCTTTCTCTCTCTTTCATGCCCTCATGCAAGCGCACAGACACACACAGTTACTTCAGAGAGGCAAACCCGGGCACAACATGAAGGAGCATCCTCCTCCTCCCATGGTGCAATGGAGGCAGAGTGACGGATGGGATGGGGAAAAATGGGAGAGAGATAAAACAACAATATGCAGCCATGGAGACAGGTCCAAAAGGGGGGAAGAAGGGAGTCACACAGAGAGAGAGTGGGGTACAGACAGGGAGTGGTTCACACATTTGGCAAGTGAAAGTAGCTGTGATGAATCCAGCAGAGTGGCCTTATCTGTGTTCAGTTGCGGTGAGTGTGGTCCTGTGAGGCTGAGAGGGAGCAGGTCTGTACAGCTACAGGGCAGACTGGGAGATTAGTATTTAGGCCAAGAGAAGCGCTCGTAGTCCACCTCAGGGGCTGAACCTGAACCTGAGCTGTGTGAGGATTCTTGTGATGATGTGTTTGAAGTCCAGCTTCTATTTAAATACAGTCACAGAAAAGGCTCCACATAGTTCTAAGGGGAAAGATGAAAGGCGTCAAAACTTGAATGTGATGCAGGCGAGAGCATTTAATTACATTTTTGGCTAAAAAAAGGAAAAGAAACAAAACCCATGTGAGAGACTTTGCAACTGGACTCATCACATACTGGAGGCTGATGCTCTCTATCTGATGTTAACACACATCAAAGTGTGTGATTGGCTGGTTTGTAGAGATAATACCCAGGGCATAGTGAGCCCGAGGCTGTCCTCACCTGAACGCAATCACAAGTTAGACATTTGCACTGGCTAAGCTAAGCTGGCCTTCTTTTTACAGTTTAGTAACATAAAACATGAAAGGAGTAGTTCAATTTAGAAATACACTTTCGCTTTCTTGCCGAGAGTTTGATCAGAAGATCGATAACAATCTTATCTCTGTCTGGTCATTATAAAACTGGAACTAGGAGACAGTTAGCTTTCCGTAACAACTGGCCGATCCAAAGTTCACTATCAACATGTTATATCTTGTTTGTTTAATCTAGTGCTGGCCCGAATGCTCCAAAGATTCGACTGTTGCCATGGTAATCAACCTCCAAATCAGTATTTGATTGCTTTGTTTTTTAATATATATATATATATATACAGTATAGGCAAATATAAATATGTAATAATAATGTATAAATCTTGAAATAGCCCATGAAATCAGGAATAATCCCACAACATTATTTATTATTCATATTCAACATTAATGATTATTAGTTATTGTCAGAGGGATATCACTGTTTGTTGTGTGTAGAGGTGCGTGTGTGTACAGCAGTATGGCATCAGCATTGACACGGGGGAGATGGAGAAAGACAGACAGAAGAACATGTAAGCCTGCTGCGCCACACCATGAAGCTTCGAATACCTTTGAATATTTCTCACCGAAGCTTTGTAGCCCAAAAACTGGTATTCGGGACAACCCTAGTTTAATCTGTACAAAAATGATAAATTGTAGTCGTCTGAGGGGTTACGTCCAGGAGTATTTTTGGCCAGGAGTAGTGACATAACCCTCTGTAAAACTGTCGTACATGTGTAAAAACATCAAGTTGTGGATTGTATGAATTAAACAAATGATAGAATTTGTTACCTTTGGAGAGTAGCTGTTTCCAGTCTTAATGCTAAGTAAGGGATAATGTACAGCGAGCCAACAATGACCGGCTCGCTGTACATTATCCCGCTTATTACACGGTTACTTACTTAAGAAATCAATAATTTGACACAGAAATGGTCCTCGAGGGGTCCGACGTCAGAACTGTGTCCATAGCAACTGTCTGTTTTACATAGTAGTGGTCTGCTTTAAAGAAATAACAGACCGTACAATGCTGTGATTAACCAATCAGAATCAAGTATTCAACAAAGCCGTGTAATAAGCTAGATAACCGGGTGCTGGCAGTAGCCTGATATTGAACCCACAGATATGAGAGAGGTATCAATCTTCTCATTTAACGCTTGACAAGAAAACGAATAAGCATACTTCCAAAAATGTCAAACTATTGCTTGAAGGACTTATGATATAATGTAACATTAGACCTAAATGGAGGCCGTTGCAGTCCCATTTCAATGTGCAATTTTTACATAAGAATATTGTATAAATATGTATAAAGCAAAACTTTGATATCAACATGTTAATAATTAAAGTTTGCATTTACTTCAAGTAAGAAAATATGATGGCTTAAATCCTCAATGAAAATGAGAAGGAGGAGGAGGAGAAGGAGGAAGAGGCGTGGTGAATTTTCAAACAATACGTTAGTTCTCAGGAGAGACGGGCAGTGCAGCCCAGCAGGCAAACACACAGCAAAGCCCGTTTCCAGTAGTTCAAATGAGGTTGCTGACACCATGCATGTCAATGAGGAGAGGCTGAAGCCCAAGTGAAGCTTAAACACACTCAAATACACACATGATGCACACACACACACACACAGAGATTGCAAATAAACAAGAACACACACACATAGAATATCTGGTAACTCACAGAAATACCCACACATACAATTATATGCACACATCCCTATCTCATTTCAGTCACTTAGGAGCAGATTCACTATAACATAGCCTACAGAGGTGTCATTAACATTTCAAACATGTAAAATTATGCAAACACCCCACCGCGCTGTGGGGCCAAGCAGCTCTGCTCATTTAACACACTCCTCCAGTCGCTCAGACGGAACCGTTCTCTCATGCGTCAGTGTTTCACGGTTTTACGAAAACAAACATCTTGTCAACATCGTGCATTTACATTAATACACATGCAGACAAAAAATAGCACAGCCAAGGAAAACCAATCTTGGAAAAAAAAACACATTGACATCTCACACATGAAAGATGGTATCAATGAACATTTTCTGCTCCCATCATCTTTCCTGGCCCTCTTGGATAGACTGTCGAGCCTTGTGCCCAGCAAAACCAATCTGCTCATATTTCATTTCATCCCAATCTATTCTTTTGCTTGGGTGAACTGACCATATCGTGTGTGTGTGTGTGTGTCTTTATGTGTGTGTGTCCATCACGCCCAGTGGAGGTCTATGTGCAGGGCCTCAGAATATGAGGTAATCAATCACATCATACTGCCTTAGATTAGAGCCACATCGATCTGGTCTCAGCTCTGACAAACAGCCTGACCTAGAATACATCCACCTGGACAGGGCACACACACACACACACACACACATACACACACAGCATCTCTTCTTTCACTGCATTTCTACCACTCCACATCGCACCCCCTCCTGAGAGTGTACACTACCACATACACACATACCAGGAATATTTACTGAGAACCGCAGTCTGAGACAGAGCGGTCCCTGTGCAGTGAGATCCAAGGTGGGATGATTTTCCTAGTGGGTGGCTGTTCATTTGTATGCTCCTTTCACTGTCCATCACCTCCGCTGCACCCGTCCACGAAAGCAAACACTCACCCAACACTCATACTGACATTCTCGCATACATATTTCTACCTGTGCATGTGTGTGTGTGTGTGTGTGTGTGTGTGTGTGTGTAGTCTTCTCTATATTGGCCACATGCACTCATTTCATTTATTAATGCTCTGTATCGTCCCAATCAATGGTCGGTGGTGTGATGAAGGTCCTTGCCAGAGGGGAGAGAGAGAGCGAATGGAAAGTGCTGTGAGATGTGCAGCGCTCACAGAATCATTAAGTCTGAGTTCAGGCCTCGGAGTGTGTGTGTGTGTGTGTGTGTTGTGTTTAACAAGTAATCATTAGCACTGGATATGCAGTGAGGGTGTCAGAGTGTTATCCAGGTATTGTTTGAAGATATCTAGCTGTCTACCTTGTAGTGCAGGCTGGAGAAAATCAAAGGCCCAAACATCTAAAGTATCTGTATATGTAAGCATGTGTGTGTGTGTGTGTGTGTGTGTGTGTGCGTGTGTGTGTGTGTGTACGTGTGTGCTCGCATGCAGGTGACAAGCCTTCTCCCACCATCCCACTACACAGCAGAGACAGAAATATACGCTCCAGAAAGCTTACAGTCAGGGGGGTTGAAACTTTTCCACCACCTCTGTTTTATAATGTAAAACATATGGCAGAGAGTACAGCTCATTTCAATATTTGATTCAATCTTTACGTCGTAAGTACGACAAACTGCTTTGCAATTTTTACGCTGTGCTTAAAAATGAGCGTAGAAATTAATTTGAAATTTAGTAAATATATATATCTTGCAGCAGCTAAAGCGACGCAGCAATGAAACCATAGTTTGCACACACACAGTGAATTTTAAACACTTATTTACACAGTACATGTTGTGATTTGGGGTTCCTGACTGCTCTGCTACACTTTGCCTGCAGTGAGTCAGCCACAAAAGAATAGTTCAACGTTTTGCAGAAAATACACTTTTCCACTTTATTGTTGAGAGTTAGATAAGAAGATCAATAACACTCTTATGTTTGAGAGTGATATCAATCTTCTCATCTAAATGTCGGCAAGAAAACAAATATAAATAGTGTTGAATTATTCCTTTAAAGTCTGGGTAAAGCAAAAATAAATATGTGTTCTGAGTTTGTCACACAACAGAAAAATGACGTGTTATTAACCACCCAGACAAATTTGAATGATTAAAAAAATCGGCAAGAGTATAAAATTAGGTTTCGAAATCGTGAACAAATCTGAAACGCTGAAGGCTCTGAACCACTGATGCTATAGAGAGCCGTCACGCCCCTTCCGGTGAACCCAATGGGACATTATTTCGGATAAAAATATGAATGGTAGTCAACGGAGAGAGATCAATATTTTTTAGATCCCGTTTGAACTGCGCCACGAATCACACATACGATGTTTGTCAATTTAAAACATAATTTTTTAAGTCAAGAAAGTTTGTCGTAGGTTTGTCAGAGTATCATTTAATTTTGTGAGAAACCGCTCAGTGAACTACATCTCTCATCTCGAACAATATACGTCACCAACACTAACTGGCTAGCTAACTTAGCTATGACCACGCAGAAATACCACGTTATCTTACCTGATGTGATTTATCCAGCGACTCCTGGTCTTTTTATCAGCCGGGAAGAGAAAGAACGAGCAAAACCCATTGCTGGTGTCAGTACATCCCAGTATGAAGCACACAAGCATCGTAGCTTCAGAGAAAGAGACGTCACTTAGGCGACTTTTGGGTGTGTAGTTTTTCTTATTACATATTTTCACAGTCTGATACTTCAACAGCTTTACAACAAACTGTGACTTTCTTGACTTGCAAAATTATCTTTTAAATTGACAAACATCATATGTGTGATTTATAGAGCAATTCAAACGGGATAAAAAAATGATATGTCTCTCTCCGTTGACTACCGTACATATTTTTTTTCGAAATAAGGTCCACCGGAAAGGGCGTGACTTAGGCTCTCTATGCGTTAGGGGAGGGGTTATGCTAAGGATGACTCCAGTGTGTCATCGAGCCATGAGTTCAGGCTGTTTCAAAAAACACGAAAATGGAGAAAAACAGTTTGAAAGTCTATCTCCACAATTCAGTACTACATAGTTCACAGTCTTCTCACATGTTTTCAGCACTTATTTTCTAACATGTATAATGTGTTTAGATATAAATCTCAGATTTTACTTTACCCAGACTTTAAGAGAAACACAACTTTGTCCCTCTCTTCTCACATGAAATGGCTCGATCATGGCGAGTTATGTTTCTGTTTTGATGTTCATACTGGAGCTTGAATTGAGACTCAATGTGTCGTGGTGAGCAACAGCTGAACAGCCCTACAGAGACAGCCGGCTGGACGAGTGACCAATGAAGTTCTCCTGGAGGTGGAAGGATTGACCAATGAGAGAGCAGGGCTGATTGGAGGTGATTTACGTTCCTGACATCTTTAACCAAATTACCCAGCATCCTTTGCGGTGTGATTACTGTGATGCACAGTCTTGGTGCTTGTGTGTAAAGTGTGTGTGTGTGTTATTTCACTTCTCCCAAGGCAACAGCTCGCGCAGAACTGGAAGACGGATTTGGACACAACAGCAATTCAGAATCAAAAATCCCAAACAGGAAAAAGAAAACATGTTTTTCAGATTTTCTGTGATAGTGTGAAATCTGCTTTCTCTGGCATTTATCACAGTTAGCAATCCCACTGACCTGCAGGCGAGGCTTAGACAACATGTTCAGGGTTTTATGAACTAATCTCATTGATCGCTAGCCAACACTGCTGTCAGGACAATCCTGAAGATTTTCACACCATTTGTTTGAATTTATGGGAATCTAATAAGCTACAAGTGTTACATTTTCTAGTAGTGCAAAAGGACTTCACAAAAAATGCATCTGTTTAGCTGACTCCCTGGTGACTACGATGTCATTTTCACAAAGACTAAACCACTGGCCTAAAGATTTTGAAATAAGCTGAGGGAAGCCTTTCTTCAGATATATGTCATCCGCAATATGCAACCAAATCACATCATGCTGACAAGTTACCATTAAAGACAGAATATAGTAGGTACAATGTAGGGAGTCTCTGTGGTTCACTGTGAGATGTCTATCTACTGACACCAGCACAGTTTCTATTAGAGCTAACAGGCTCATCTGACTGGAAGTCTGCTTGATCCATCAGTTCATTTCAGCCACTCTGCTCTCTCAGCCCTGCTCTTAAAGACAGATAGTGGGAGACTGTCTCATTTCACGCTTGCAGGAGTTAATGCCATTAAACTAGACACACAGATACACTCAAATGTGCACGCATTCAAACACACACACACACACACACACACAAGATGTAGCTGCTATCTGATGGCCTGAACAACGGCAACCTCTGAGATAAAGAGCAGCTTTCCTGTTCCAGTGATACACGGCCATGTTCAGCCTCTATGGATGATATGTGTGTGTGTGTGTGTGGGTGGTTGTACCTTTGTGTGTGTGTGTGTGAGTAAGCATTTGCACCTGTGCTGTGACCAATCCCTCAGTGATCCCATTACAAGGGTCTGACAAGCGATGGTTGTTGTGGGTGTGTGTGTGTGTGCGTGCATGCGTGTGTGATGGAGAGGATCATCTGTGAACTGCTGTTAGTTAGCAGCATTCTCTATCACTGTGGCATGTTATTATCTGGCTCGCTCCTACGTTACATCACTCATACTTACAAATACACACATTTGCGCAAAAACACACACAAACACGAATTTGTCCTAATACTTTTGTGAGGATGCTCACATTGACTGCATCCGTTCTTTATTCCACATCACTATACGTAACCTTAAAGGAGTAGTTCACCATTTTGGGAAGTACCCTTATTTGCCCTCTTGCCGAGAGTTAGAAGAGAAGATTGATATCACTCTTTCATTTGGAGGAAATAGACTGTTAGATTAGCATAGCATAAGAACTAAAAACAAGGGGAAACAGCTACCCTGGCTCTGTCCAAAGCACATCTAGAGCTCACTAATAAGCATGTTGTATCTTGTTTGTGTAATCCCTATAAAAACAGAACTGTAAATAGGTCAATTTGCGGTTTTAGGAGGAGTTACGTGCTTGGAGTATTTCTTGGAGTGACTTCCTGGAGTCTCCACTGATTGCCTGGCAACCTCACAGTGATGACGAGACTCAAAGAAGTCACTGCACCCGACCAAGAATTAGTTCCAGCATGTTGCTTCCAGTAAAACCACTAAATGTCTCATCTTAAACATAAGCCTAATCAAAACCCTAAACCAAAGTGTTATCCTTAGAAAAGCCATTTAAAGATGTGAGGACTCCAACATCCTCACTCAAAAAAACTTCAACAAACTCAAGAGAAGTGCAAGAAGAATAAACCCACTTTCACACCACCTAACCGTTTGAGGGGTTGGGCATGTACCACTGACGCTAAAAGGGAAGTCCAGCTTGCTGGTCATGCACACACAGATCCCTACAGACATTATATAAGGTTTGATGTAAGCACACCACACAATGCATTTATAAATAACAAGCGCACATCATTTTAAACCTTTTTTGAATGGCAGTAAAACAGGATCCTATAAGAATAACACGATGTGGCACTGTGTACGCACTCACTATACTGCCAACTAGTCTTTATCTCTATGCAAACCTGCCCTCCGAGTAACTTGTTATTCCTGTGCAGTGCCAACCTGCCTGCCTAACAGTGGAGCACAATTCAGCCAGTCTAGTCCAGGACCACAGGTCCAGTCAGCTCAGACCGAGAGGTTGTTAAACGATACCCCACAGACTGAGTTGCATCCACATGAATTGCAAGTGCAAAACACAAACACTATGATAAATATTCAATAAACCATGGAGTTAAAGCCAAAAGTGCAAATATTGAATAAACTGATCTGTGTCCATACAATGTATTAGTACATAAATGTGTGTATTTAACTCACGGAGGTTATCTTTATATCTGATATGTGGATCGCTTACAATGCACATTTATTACAAAGTTACACATTCTGCATACAGTTTGTGCAATGGTTTGTGAATTTAGCAGTAAAAACTGAGCAGTAAAATTCCCCATAGAGCTAAAACTTTAGAAAGAGAGAACATGAACATGAACATTTAAAGAGCTAATTGAGGGAAATAGTCGTTTGTGTATGTGTGTGTGTGTGTGTGTGTGTGTGTGTGTGTGTATCGGCTTTATCAGCTGGGTTTGCAAACAGGTTATGCCATCCCTCCTCATATTTCTCCTCAGGCCCCCGGTTTACTCGCTGCTTGTGCCGGCACCTGAGAGCCGATTATTGTTTAGGAGACTTGCAGCAGAACAGGCAGAGTAAGTAGATCTCTCCTCTGCTCTAATCTAATCAAATTTGATGTTTCCAAACACACAGCAGCTGGCTAAAGGCACAGCGATGATACCCAAGGAACAAAGCCCACGCTTGTTGTTGGAGACCGACCTAAGCTTCTCCAATTCCTGTCTCAATTTAGCATTCTCTCCCTGAAGCTTAACGCTGGAAAACAACAAGAAAGCAATTTAACAGGCTGACACTGTGAGTGTGTGCTTAGGTGTGTATGTGTGTATTACCTTCAAAATTGTTCATGCCTGTTTGTGGAGCAGACATCCTCTGTGGACTGATGGGGGCAAGTCTCCCGTGATTCCACGTTCACTCTGCAGCAACACAGTGAAGGAAATTCAAACGCCAAGAGATGGCACTTACAAACCCTTTAAAAACAGCTTGGAAAATCTTTCTCCGACTTTTTACAAAGATGCATTACATGTTCAAATGTGCATTGTATTTGTAAAGTAGCTACATAGATGTTGGGAGTCAATATAGGATTGGGTAGAAGTAGATATGCTACCACTTTTAAGCTTGTATGCATTATTAAAACCTCATAAGCAGTTTCTTTTTTCATGTGAGTGAAATAATAGGGGGAAGGGCTGATAGCTTTGATACCCTATGTGTACATCAAATGTAGAGATCAGTTCACTTCAGTCAGTACTGCAAAGGTCCTTTCATCACTTTGACCTATCCAGCTCTCACTTTCATCTTACGCTAACGAGGGGCTCATTAATTTCTAATCAAAGGATCCTGATTTACTTCAGGTCCATTGAGGATATTCAGACTCCATACACAGAAAATGGACGGGGGTCATCATTTTAAACAATACATCTGAAGACCACTGGGCATACATGAGCGCTCATATAAACACACAAGGTGAAGGTGAAGCTGTCTCACAACATTATGGCCACTTTTTAATCAGATTATGTATAATCAGATTATGTATTAGTATTGGATTCTCTACAGCCGAGACTGGGGCGAAGAGAAAAAGATGGAATGGTATGAAGACTGAAAAGAGAGCTGCTTTGTGTTGAAGCATGGCAAAAAGTTCCCTCACACACATCTGGAAAGAAGACACTATCTCACTGTGTGTTAGTGAGTGTGTGTGTGTATGTATGTGTGTGCTTATGTGTGCACGCGCATGCAGGAATGGCCGTTCCGCCACGTTCCAGATAATTCCACACACAGGCGGGTCCACACTCTCTGCCTCTAGCTCCACTAATACACCATCGGTCACTCTGCTCTGTGCTTGTGTGTAAATGTCCAGACTCAGTGAAACCGATGGCTGCGCCTGTCTGTCATAGGCTGTTTAACAAGAAATTCTGCCTCGAGACTCTCAATCTGCTGCTGCTGAGAGCCAGAGGAGCGGACCACAAGTTTTATCAGTAAAAAACACATTCAGCCTATCAGCGGAATCAATCCCATCTCCACAGTCACCTCTCTCTACTTCTTCAAAGCATAACGTACCAGGGCTGGTCTGCTGAATTGATTGCATTTATTAAAAAGATAAATTAAACGATATCAGCAGCATGTACCAGAGTCAACTTCCAACATCACGTTTCGTGTGTCAAGACATTCAGCTGAATAACATCTATGATATTTTTCAGAATGTGTGACAGGACAACATGGTGAAATAACAAACCCAGTGGTTCAGTTAACACTCATCCTGTAATCACAGGCCTGACCATGTTAGAAACAAACACAGTGTCTGTATGATATCACAAAGACACTTCAGTACAAACAAAAGGCCAGGTGCATATACAGGAGGAAATTATTCTGTTTCAATTCTTGACTTAAACCAGAGACAACAAAGGTCTACATGAGACAAAAGACAGCAGTTTGGCAGCTGCAGTCATCCACTTGTGTCACAGTGCCATCTAGCTTCTAAATGAAAAATTGCAAAAACATTTTCTGCAGTCAATTAATTGATAACAAACACTTAATATTTTGTTTTTAAACTATAAATTTGAAATATACAAAAATTCTAACTTAATGTAATTATATAGGGTGACATACTGCATCAAAGCTCATTTGGGAGAATCCTGCAAAGGGCCGTGTTGTTCCCTACAATATTAAACGTTTCGATATTTAATTATACAGTGGGATGGAAATCTATAGAATACATTCTACAGCAATATCCCTGTAATACATACTAACTGATTATAAACTTCTAATGTTAATTTTTTGTAGAGGATGTGTTAGAAACTGCTCCTTCAACTATGTGGTCATTTTTGGCTAGTTTGTAGTGTTGTTGTTTTATTAGAATGCATTACATTATAATGTGTCCCTGTTATTCTGTCCACTACTTGTGTATAAAGTGGGGTACGGATGCATATTTTACCACCCAAGACACACCTGCTGGAGCTGCTAATGCACGCAGCACACCGTATATAGTGACACAAGTTAACAGGCTGGAGCCCCGAGTGGTCATAGGCACAGAAAACAACCATGACGCAGAGCCGAGAGTGTGAATAACCGTTTAAAACAAACATTCATGAGACCTGCAGAGCACTTACAGACACTGAGTGAGCTCATTGTCTCACTCCTGCATGCTCTCCGCACACTTGTCCATTTTGTCACGGGTAATAAACTTACAATGTTTCGGAGTAAATTGATTACTAATAAAGGAGCCAATTCAACTAGAGGATCTACAGTAATATAACACAAAGGTCAGTAAAACACCTCTGCTTAATTTTGTACACACACACACACCCACACACACACACACAGCATGGCTGGCCTCTCTTTGGACACAGGCACTTGCTGAACCGCAGAATGTTAAATAAACCAGTGGAGGAATTCCACTGAGTCAACACAGCCTGCAAGTGTGTGTCTGCGTGTGTGTGTGTGTGTGTGTGTGTGTGTGTCTGGGAGCAGAACAGAGTGGTGTCTGTCACAGGGCAGTCCTGAGTAAACACACCTACACACCCACACACTCTCTCTCTCACTCCGTTTAGAGCCTACCTGCCCACGAAATGCACAGAATCCAGCTGCTATGGCAACAGAAACTTGCTGGTAAATCTCTGTTAAACACCTTCTCACTCACACACACACACACACCTGACCTTTGGGATGATGCAGTGTTTCCTGTAGCATCACTTTTGCTATATTTCTTTTATTTAATGATACAATATGATGTACTTTATTGTCCCTGAGGGAGAAACTTGTTTTGGACTCACAGCACTGCTGATTCTTCATGACGAAAAAAACACAACAAAACTACACACAACAAAGCCAATAGATTGACTAACCATTGAATAAATAATACCAACACATTCACAATAAATAACAACTTTAGAACATACTCAAACATCCACACAACACCCCCGAATATTGCACACACCCTATACACTCCACAACTCATTTGCATCCATAAGATTTTTTTTCAGCAGATACTTTGACTTGACATAGTAGGAAAAACACAGGTGCCACTTATAACATTAACAATGGCTCTGTTCTATTCAAGTGAGCCAGTAAGCCATGACAGCAAGTCAGCATGCACAATAGGAGTCTGAAACTAATGCAGCTACTCACTGTTCCTTTTATCATTTACACCAGTGCTTTTTGTCAAAAAGTCTTATGTAACAAAAGCCTATTTTCAACGCCGTACACCCACACAGGTGTTTTCAGTTAACCTGGCTGATTAGACCTCTGCAAAGGTTGATGTTGGCTGAAGCTATGCAGGGAACTATGCAGGAAACCCACCTAATGTCACCAAAACCTATGCACTACACATAAAAAGTGTTATGAAGAGAGTAAGGTACCCACAGATGTCAGTCAAGCACAGTTTGTACAGGCCAGCACCGCACTGGGAAGATGTCTAATCAGTCAACAAGTGAAGACACCTGTGTAATGCAATGAGTAGGGGCTTTAATATTTGACTGTAGTTGTGTCTCAGCTCCATACTACAGTAATGCTAAGAAGGTTTTGAATATGTAGTGTTTTCACATTAAAATTAAGTTTAAACTAAAAACACTTGATTTTTGTGAGGGATGTCACAATGCAATACAATTAATACAATGCAGCAATCACATGATTAATTGCTGCATTGTATTAATTGCTCAAGTCATCTTTGTTTTTTTTTGTTTTTTTTTAACAATATTTTTATTGAATTTTACTTATAAACATATATACATATATATATATACATACAGACAGACTGACAATATTAATAATTAAATTATACAATGACCATGGTCAAACCTGTGTATGTCAAGAAAAACTCTCAAGTTAATTTCCCTACTTTACCGCTAGGTAGTAGTAAATAACCCTCTGCTGTATATATATATATATATATATATATATATATATATATATATATATATATGATATTAATGCTATGTGTGTCGTTTTATTATGTTCTTCTTCTTCTTCTTTGGTGTTTATTGGCTTATAGGTGCTTTACCGCCACCTACTGGACTGGAGTGTGGAGCAGTAGATTGGCAGAAAAAAAATTAAAATAATAATAATAATAATAATTTAAAAAAATAACAATAAAATGAATTTAATAATTATTAATAATAATAACAACAATAACAATTAAATTATCTCCATTATTCCTGTTGCCCTTAAGTAATTAATTAGAATCATGTGTGTTGTTTTCAAGGTAGCCTTTGGTGAGTCAACCACAAGATGACGTCGAACGTAAAGCGGAAGTGACGTTTCTCCCGTTTCCTGAACTTCCGCCTTACATGTGTGTTTACTAAAACATGTGGACGACTGAGTCTAAGAAGAACTAAGACAATATAGTAATACTAAACATTAACGTTAGCTGCTGGTTACCCGGTTGAAACATGGGGAAGCTGAACGTCGTGGTGTTGAGATACTTATCTAGAGATGACTTCAGAGTCCTCACAGCGGTAAGTAGCTAAGAGCTAAGCTAAGCTAAGCTAACAGTCAACTGTTCTCTACCAGCTGAGTTAGCCTGTGCTAGGCTAGCTAAGGCTAACGTTACAGTACATAACACGTTACATCAACCAACTATTGACAGCAGCTCATTAATTAGGGCTGTCAAACTGTTGTGTTGTCATTGTAGAGAGTTGACAGAGAGGTTTAAGTCTATCCTAAAACAGTACTTACAGGCCTGCCTTGAAAAGGAAATGACTGTGATCATTCCTCCTGTCCAGACTGACCCTGAAGACATCCCTTCCTATTTCAATGCAAGTGATGAGGGCTCAAAATCCTTAGGCTTCCTCATTCTGTGCCTAAATGTCTTCCAAAGTTAAGCTGAAGCTAAGGTTTCAGCAGTCTGTGTTAGACTAATCAAGTAGATATCTTACTATTACTAGATGAGTTACTGTCTTTTTGGTGTAAAATCCCCTGTTTGTGTTTCCTTAGACATTGTTTCCTTGCTCAGAAATGGGAAAGTTGTACTAAAAAGACTGTAACTGCATTCTTGCATAGAAAGTGGCCTGTGGATAATGTATCACCATTTTTTTAAATTTTTTTTAATATTTTATTTATTTATTTGCACATATATAAAACTGCACAAAATCCAGTCAATGAAAAAAAAAAAAGAAATGTGTTAGGAAAGGTCAAGAAGCCCCAGGCTTATACAAAGGACCTCCCCCCCAACCCCAGGAGGGAAAAAAACAATCACAAAAAAGGAAGAACGATCTAAACTAATTTTAAAAATACAACAAAAGTTAAACAACAACAAGAAGTACACAATGTGCAGAAAAACCTAAACAAACAGTGGAAAACAATCCAATAAAAACAATGAAATACATACAAAAAAACAGTACAGAAAAAAAGAAAATGTATCTAAACATATCAAAAGATAATTAGACATCATGAATTAAATGTGATGATAACTTTCCTTTTAAAATGTTCTAAGGATAACGAGCTCTTGATAACGTGTATTTTAGTGTTCCATATCTGTACACCAAGATATCTGAGGTAGTACTGGCCATCTTTTGTTCTGTAAAAAGGCAGGTGAAGATGATTAACCTGTCTAGTATTATGTGAATGAATTGGAGAATTAGAAGTAGTGCTCCCTATGAGCAATAAACCAAAGTCCCAGATTATGGTCTCATGAAGCAGTGCTCATTTCATGTCAATTTAGCTCTGCAGCACGTGTAACACTGTTGCTGCAAGCAGGCTTGAATTTCAGCACTTTAATGATCTGATTGTGATTCTTCCTGTGAACTTGCCCTCACACAGGTTGAGATGGGGATGAAGAACCATGAGATTGTTCCAGTGAGTCTGCTGTCCTCCATCGCTAGCCTCAAACATGGCGGCTGCAACAAGATCCTCAGAGAGCTTGTCAAACACAAACTCGTAGCCTATGAACGCTCCAAGGGTAAGATAACCCACAGGCACGCTCACTCTCTAGTTTTAAGAGATGGTACATGTAGGTTATTTTTCTAATGTGGCATATGTATGTTGATTTCAGCTGTGCAGGGTTACCGGTTGAACAACGGAGGATATGACTACTTGGCTCTGAAGACCTTGTGCTCCAGAGAAGTGATCATTTCAGTTGGCAACCAGATGGGTGTGGGTAAAGAGTCAGGTAAGAAAAAAAGTTGCATACATAGTATGTTCACATAGCCGCCACTTGTTTGGCATGCACAATTTGGTTGAAATCAGTGGCATGATACAAGTTCTTTATTTATTGATATGTATTATATATCATAATGAGAAATACACACTCATTTGTAAATAGTAGGCCTACCATTTAAAATGAAATAAAAATGTATAAGAAGAAAATGTCATGAAATCATATTATTAAAACATGTTTACTGTAACAGACAATTTCAAATGATATTTAACTATTTTCTGCCCTGTTGTACTGTCATGTTCATAGAAATATCTTTGTGCTCACTTCCTGCAGATATATATATTGTGGCGAGTCCAAACGACGAGCAGTACGCTCTGAAGCTTCACAGATTGGGTCGTACCTCCTTCAGGAACCTGAAGAACAAGAGAGATTACCACCAACACAGGAAGAACATGTCCTGGCTCTACCTCTCTCGCCTTTCTGCCATGAAGGAGTTTGCCTACATGAAGGTAATAGAACAAATCAGAGGCAGTAGTGGAATAGAAAGAAAATGTCACCAGCAGTTCCTAAGATGTGCTGTAAAAATCCAGTTTTGTGTGCTGCATCTTTTGAGTCTTCTCCTAATTTTTCAGGCGTTGTATGATCGGGGCTTTCCTGTTCCCAAACCTGTGGACTATAACAGACATGCAGTAGTGATGGAGCTCATCAATGGATATCCACTGTATGTAAACAAGCCATCCCTCTTTCTTGTTTATATATTACACTAGTAATAGCAAATGGCACACTCTCTCTACTCTCTGTTCCTTATATACTTTGTGTGTTTTATATAATTAATGTGTATTGTTTGTGTGATGTTTTTCAGGTGTCAGGTGCATAAGCTGCAGGATCCAGCTGCTCTGTACAATGAGTTCATGGAGCTCATAGTCAAACTGGCCAATCACGGCCTGATTCATGGAGACTTTAATGAGTTCAACCTCATGCTGGATGACCAGGACCACATTACTATGATTGACTTCCCTCAGATGGTGTCCACCACACATGCTAATGCTGAATGGTTGGTGTCTCTGTTATTAGATTGAAAATTAATGGGACACCTAAAATTCATAAAACCGACAAAAACATGTATCCGTTGTTCACTTTTCCTAACTAACTTTGTTTATAGGTATTTTGACAGAGATGTCAAATGTATCCGAGATTTCTTTGCCAGACGATACAATTATGAGAGCGAGCTCTTCCCAACCTTCAAAGACGTCAGGTAACTACTCATATTTATGTTTCAGTTGCATAAAACTCCTGTAAAAACGTATCATGTTGATTTTAGAAAAATTACATTTTGCATTGTTAATTGTTTTTTCCACATTTATTTAAAAGCGTGATTTGGAAGTGAAAAGCAAGTCTTGCATGATCTTTTGTTGTCACTGTTTATTCCTACAGGCGGTCTTGTTCTCTAGATGTCGAAGTCTCAGCTAGCGGCTTCACCAAAGATCTAGAGAGAGATGCTGCATTGCTACACCCAGCTGGACCCGAGGGAGAGGAAGATGATGAAGAGGAGAGCGATGATGAAGAGGCAACAGACGAGGAGGTAGAAAAAGAAGAAGAGGATGTGGACCTGGAGGAACATAAGCATGCGATGCTGGAACTGGAAGGTCTGAAAGTCAGCGACTCGCATGCTGACATACAAGATGAGGAGGAGAAGGAGAGTGAAAAAGTAGAGGAACAGAAAGAGACTGAGACAACATCTACTGCTAGAAGTGATGAAGAGCCAGAGAAGGTCTTAGAGGAAGAGTTGAATGAGGCAAAGGATGAGTGTCCAGAGCTGGCAGACCTTTCTATCTCCAACAAAGAGTTCAAACCCTTCAGGTAAACACAACGGAAAGTTAAGATATACAATGTTTTAAGCACATTTGATAAGATGATAATGATGATGAACTTAAATCAGTCATACACTGTCAATAACCCTCTAACACCTAAATATCCACTGCTGCCATTATAGATTGTAATTTTACAGTTTTTAATGCACAACATTTTATAGTATGTACGTATCATCTATCAATGTCAATATAAATACTGTACATAATCATCCAGTCCATGTATATCCACCATTTATTTCTTTGCACTATTTGTATTGTTTACAGCTTACAGAACACTTGACTTATATATGGTCATTGATACTTTTTATATGTATTTATATAATATTTATATATGCCTATTTTTTCACTACTTATGTACATAACAGCCCTGGCTATCTTTTACCTTTATGTGTCCAGCTTTGTTGTCCTTGTGCCTAGCTGTTATTTCTATTTCTGTGTAAGTACATCGAGAGAGATGCATGTTTGAGCACTCGACCTGCAGCTGTAGTACAGAGCCAACAAATCATTTTAAGTCTGTTAATATGAATGCCTGGTAACTTGAGAAACTGTCGATACATTTCAGAGAATAAAATATAGCACCATTTGTGTCAAATCAAACAGGGTTGTTGAAAATGTGTAAATTACACCTCAACAGTGAATTATTGTTTTTTGTTGTGCCATAATAGCAATTGATTTTTTTCTGTGTTTTCTCCTGCAGAGACTCGGACAGTCTTCTACAAATGGCAGAACACAGGAGGACGAGGACAGACAGTGAGGGTACAATGGGCAGCAGAGGGAGCTGCTCTACGATACCTCCAGTAAGTAAAACGCAGACACACATGGCTGTCTGCAGTATACAAGGGTCAAGGCGAGAGCGAGGGACACTACCATAACAAAATACAAGCACGTTTGGACATTTCACCAGAAGTAGCAATCCTGGTACACAGTTTTGACAGAAACTGAAATGTCCTGTAGGTGTTGCTAAAGAGCTTTCACATGGTGTTGCAGTTTGTCAAAGAATTTGAGGGGAGACTCGTGGCAGAGACGACATGTCTACATGCTGTTGTGTCTGCCTTGCAGAGACAGACAGTGCGTACATTCGTCTGTAGTAACCTGCTGCCGTTGTTTTTGTGTGTGCTGCAGGAGGTAGTCCGTCAGAAGGTGCGGAGGCAGCTCACCCAACAGCAGAAGGCGTCACAGAGGAGACGTCTGCAGAAGGGAGAAGCCAACTTGGTGACCAAATCCAGGAGAGAGAACGCAAATAACATCAATTGCAGCATGGATAGCGCCTCCTTCTGGGGGTAGATGGGACTGAAGAGATGGACAGACGGAATTCATGTCAACGGGCTTTTTGTTTGCTTTGTGCTGCGTGATCCCTCTGCTCCTTTTGTTTGAAGAGTTGAAAACACATGATAGTTGATGGAAAAACTCAGCAAAAACTCAACTGCTCCATACTGATATGGAAAATACACGAGAGAAGAGTGAAAACAAACTTTGTATTCAGGAAATCACAACACTGTCAAGTAAGAAGACAAGCTGTTTTTCTATTTGAACTCTAGTGAACTATCACGTTCAGCATACAGTCTAATGTAAATATTGACTATGTATAACAAAGCTGTTTGATAATTAAACCATTTAAACATTACTGACGTGGTTCCTTTTTTCTCTGTTTATTCAAAAGAATGGTTTAAGAAAGACATTTTTCTGTTCATATGCACCTGTACTAAATATGCTTGCTAGTCAAGTGAGCACATTCTCGTTAGTTGATACTCGCATATCAAAAGACAAACGGAAACCTATTGAATAACTTTTGTTATTAGTGTAGTTTCAAGTTCATTTTGGGTATACTGCTGACGGTGACTGACGTGAGTGTGGATTTAAGAATCAAACAGAATGCAAGTTCATGAACAGCTTTTATTTATGCTGAACCCCCGTGGTTCAAAGGTCCCCCAACTATTCTGGTAGTTTGAATAGATCGCTACCTCCACCCTCCCAGCAACCAATCAAAAAAGTGGAGACTAACACAAGCATGTGGGAACAAACATGCTCCAGAACCCACCAATACACTCTGTCACGCTGACACGACTCAACTGAGCCATGATGACATGTAAAAGATGAGAAAGCAGAGGACTTTGGAGCTAAGAAACCACTTCTTTCTCAGAATTTGGTTCATTTATGTGTAAGAGGCTTTCAGGGAGCGGGTGAATTCAGACTTGAACAATGGCCATTCATATTGAAGAGGGTGAATGGAGCTCAGACCCTGGGCTCCGTGGGCTCGAATTAGTGTGTGAAGTCAAACCCCCACACATCTTAGACTCTACATGTTGGGTAGAATTGTCCACTTGTATTTCATATAAAAAGAAGCATCCAGTCTTACACCTTTCTACAGAAAAAAAAATATATTTTTCCTCTTCCTTGAGGAGGTACATTGTACCATCTGTGGTTCAACTTGGCAACTTTGTGCAGGTCTTTAACTATCCGACTCTGTTCAGGGATTAGCCAGCTGCATGGCCCGAGGGGAGGGGCTCAGCATTCCAGCTCTGCACCTCTGTGTGTATGTGTGTGTGTGTGTGTGTGCATGTGTAGAAAGAGTGAGGGGCCCTCTGAGCTAATTGGCAGCGAGGGTGACAAAGGTGGTCCGCTTCAAAAGAGAAGCCCTGGTGGGATGTTCACACAGGAGGGGAGAGAGGGAGAGTGGAGGGGCTTTCAGATTCTGAGTTTATTCCTTATGACGTTCCCATCCTGAGCTGTGATGGCGGTGATGGCGGCGGTGGTGGTGGTTGCTCATTTCTAGGGTCATGTGTTTCTGTTTTGATGGAGCATTTTGATGAGAAAAAAAGTGGACTGATAGTGTTTGAGGCAGCTGTGGAAGTAAACACTGGCTGAAGATGAATAGAGTGGAAGTGGAGGAGAGCATCATGTCGTACCTGTCCCAGAGTGAGACTGACACCAGCCCCAAAGACTGTGAGTAACTGAGAGGCTTTGTGACAAACCTAATGTTAGTTTCAACAGGAAATGGACACATCTTTTTGTTTTAGATATCAGAATCAAACTGTTAAAGTTGATGCAACTCTGCTAACATTAATGATACAAAAACAGACAAGCAATTCATTGATTTCTCTTTGTTATATTTCCTGCAAAGTATTCCTCCAACAAGTGTCAGTCAACGTATCCCTGCTGCCACAGACTGAGCTGAGTGAATAGTTGGCAGACTGTGAAGGACACAGGAAACTTTAAAACCTGTTTCAGGGTCAGAAAAAGCTCAAAGGGTTACAAAATGCTGATTTGTATAACTTATGGAGTGGCACTTACAGCTCCTAATTCTACTTAAATAAACAATGTCTGGGAATGCTGATTTGCAGATGTCTGGCTGCTATAATTTATGTTAACAGTGACACATATTTTTACAGGTTTACTCAGCACGAGTCTAAAAGAAACTTTTCACTTCTGATGATAACACAGAAGAGTTATCAGGAATATTTTACATATTCAAATTAAATCATGATTGATGAAATGTGTTAATTAACTCTGCAACAGATTACTTGATGTTGTGGTATGCTTTCATGTGTCCATATTATATGCTTGCAGTGAATGTAGTGGCCATGCTCCATAACTTCTGGGAGCAGAGGCAGACGGATCAGTTTAACGGTTCCTCCAGTGAATCAGATGGTTCTGTCGGGGACGCAGCCGTCCAGACTGACAGCTTGCTTCTGTACGAGTCTGCTCCGTCCCCTGGTCCTCCATACATCTGCTATGTCACCCTGCCTGGAGGGAGCTGCTTTGGTAACTATAAGGTGTGTTTATCATCATCTGTGCTGTCTGGCATGATTTCCACATTTGGTAGTTAATCTAACATGCCTGCACTGTGTCAATGAGACACCAGTTGTCCTTCATGTGAAGTTAGAAGAACACACACTTGACAAAAAAATAAGCTAAAAGTTAGTATTTTAAAGATACATGATGCAGGTGATGTTTCTGTCTTTATAAGGAAATTGCAGAAAGCATGGGAATTGAAACATCAGTTGTAAATGTAATAAAAAAATGTCATAATTTAGTTTGGTATTCTATGTAAATGATTAGTGTGGCTGTTGTTTACACACATGAACATAGTAATAATACCGTTTAATCTGCAATGGCTTCTCTTCATTTTTCTGCAGCAGCATAGAATAGACTAAATTATAAAATAATAAAACAACACAGATTCAAGTTATTTTTCTGACCAAAAGCATTTGTTTTCTTACATCAAGTTTCACATTCAGAGGTGGGTGCTTACAAGCAACACTTGAAGGTCATTCGGCGGGGATAAAAACGCAGTCACACACACTTTTAAGGTTGATTTAAATTGACGCCGTTCTGTTTAAATCCAACAATGCGTCTCAATGGGCTCATTGTGACCCAGACAGCAGCCCCCCAGCTCAGAGAAGGCATGTGATTGGTTATCTTTGAATGCCTCTAATGTTGTAATCTCATTGGTGAATTGAGTTCTGATCCCATGATTAACTGTAATGAAGTGTAAAATCATCATTTAACTAAGACTGGGTGCCCATTTACAGACAGAACTCATAGGCTCACATATATCAGCAGTGCCAGAAATTTCTATTTGAAGTGACAAAGTTTCACATCTATTTTTCAACATTTTAACCCTTCATGCTCATTATCTCTTCATCCACAGGTGTGTGACACTCAGGCAGAGGCTCGGAGGGATGCAGCTCGCGTGGCCCTGATGAACTCACTAGTGAACGAGCTGCCGTGTCGACGCATCAACCCTCAGTTCATCACTCAGAGTTTGCAGCAGGCGTCCACAGACAGTGCTGTGAGTGTGAGCCAGCACAAACACACAGTGTTGCACCTTAAGCAAGAATTTAGTCTTAACATGAATGTTGACTTGAACTGTTGTGTCTCCATAAAGGTCTCTGTAGAAGACGCTTGTGATTCAAGCACCAGTATAGGAACCTACAGTCTGCTACTCCACTCCTACATAGGAAGGACCATGCTGGAGTTCCAGGTTAAACATAAAGCCTATTTTGCAAAATGTTATTTTTCTCTAGCTGTGCTCATAAATCATGTGGTAATTGCATGAAAGATCTATTTACTTCAAACGATTCAGGCGGGTACTTTTCCGCTAAGGGATCTTAAATAGTGTATTTATAATTGGAGCCTAAATTAAAACATTATCATTTTACAAAATTTTGAATTATTAAGCCAAACATAACAAGAATCACAACCACTGGGTGGTAATTCCACCCTCCGTTGTTATCGTTACCCCCCTAGTGTGTTTTTGCTCATTTATTCCCATTCCATCTCACTTTCAGTTAGACCCAGGCACGGAGTCATGGTATGAAACACCTAATATGTCTACCTTTGTGCAAATAAGCATATGTCTGCAGGCAGAGGGTTATTAGCAGGAGGAAATGGGTTCATTATCATTCCTATGGCTCATAGAGATGAAAAGCTTCCAAGTAATATACACACCTCCATACGTGCATTCATGTATATGCACACAGACAATGAAATGCTTTCACACACTCACATTCAAATCTCTGCACACACGGCATCAACCAGAAGGTACGCAGCTGTCAGTGCTTCAGATCATTTACACAGGAGGTGTTGGATGGTTTGGTAGTCATGCAGAATCATGAACAGGTAGCGTAGGCCAGATGGGAACAGAGTAAACAGGCCATCAGATACAACATGGACTTCAACCCCGGACAAATTATGTGTTATGTTTTCCATCTGTGCTTCATTAGGTCAATTTCAGTTAATGTATAGACTTTCTCTGTTTCACTATAGCTCTTAACACGTGGCAGCTGTTCAGCCAGACTGTGTTTTAGAAATCAGGGTGAAACCTACCTGGTGCATAAAGATTTACAATAGCTTTTCAAACTAATCATCCACAGTTTAGGTGTGGATTCAAGAATAATACGTTATCTTTGTCAGACCTATGTACACAGAGCTGAATGTTTGGGTTTGTTATTCAAGTCATTACTCATGGGGTTGCACAAGACTTCCTCTCTCTCCGTCTCATTCTCACCCTTTTTCTCCCTCTCTCTCATTCTCACCCTTTTTCTCCCCCTCTCTTTCCCTGTGTAGGAGATGATGACAATTTTCCAGTTGTTGCAGTGGAACGGGACACTGAAGGCTCTGAGGGAAAAGCAGTGCTCTCGACAGGTACAGGACATATCTCATCCCTGGTTTCAGCTAACTTTGATAAAGCATCTGCTACTACAAACTATGATTGCGTCTGTTCTTTCCTCCCCCCCCCAGAGTGTGATTTCCTATTACTCTCAGCGAGGACTTGACGAGTGTATGCGCAGCAGCATGGCTCTGGATTGGCTCGGGCGGGAGCAGAGGTCACCGGGGCGACTCGGGGAGGAGCTGCAGGTGGCGCAGAGGGAGCTGGTGTTGGCTCGCCGTCGAGGCGTAGAGCTGCGCTACAACAAGGAAAAGACAGAGATCCTCAGCTTGGCTCTGAGTCAAGCATACATTCACCACACACCTGAGGCCTTCAGCGAGGCACCGGGTCACACGTACAAGCACGAACAACTTCCTTTACACACATTATACAGCCAGGACACAGAAGTCCAGATAACCCCACCATGCAGTCCCTCACCAACCCACCATAAAAACACAAAGCAAACAGTCTGTCAAACCTCTGGCAAATACATGCCCCCTAACACTCCTTCACCGTGCTCACAGCAGAATTATGTGCCTTTAAATGACTTTTAGACTGAAGCAGAAGGAAGAGGATGGAATAAAGTTGTCATTTGACTGCGAACGAGCTAAAACTGCCACAGAACATATCATGCATAGTGATGGTCTTAAGAGAGTTACAAATATTGTGTTAAATTGTGTAGTAATAATGTTCTAACCTTATTAACACACTTTTGTGACTATAGAACTTAGATATGTATGTAGCCTAATGTATTTACAACTTTAACCACAGGAAACACAGCATTCAAACTATTTAAATCTATTTGCAGGAAATATAGTTGAACTGTAGCAGTGACCATCTATTATTGTGCAAAGAGCACTCTACTGCCTTTGCTTTTATACATTTTCAATTATGTTGTCTCTTTGATAAGTATACCATCATACACAATGTCTCTTGTAACTTAAATACAGGAGATATAGCCTATAAATTGCCTCATCTACCAGCAGCTCAGTACTTCTCCATGCATCACTCTTCCTTTCTCCTCCTCTGTCTAGCATGTCATCTGGTGTGTCAACTTCCTAAACGGAAATTACTCACCAGGGCGATTCAGGATGCTGACTGACTTTGTGACATGGTGCATGACGTGTTGGTTGGATGCCATGACAGAGAGTCTGTTGTGATTGTGACACATTTATTTGATAATGTCAAAGAGCGGTTGGATTTAAAATACAATCTGGTTTGTAAGGAGATTCGTATCAACTGAAGCTATAATAATAAGAACCAGGACTTACTATATTCCTCATGATGAAATGCAAACTGACTTAGTGTATTTGATCATCTTTGGATTGTTTGGGCAGAGGGAGTGAATGCATTTTAAAGGGAAAATGTTTTTTTTTTAACAAGTGTAATATGAATTTGTAAATAAATATTTTTCTGTGACTAATGACCTGCTTGTGCATTCATATATATAACACTACTGGAGAGGGTAAAGCACCTTTTAAAGTGTAATCTATTACAGACTACATGATTGCCAAATTATTAACTGTAATGTTTGTGAAGGTTCTCAGTCATCCAGGTCATGGTATCCGAGTAAGGGTTAAATCAGCAGCAACTGCCAAGAAGCTTCTTCAGTTCTGTCCAGAAGTGAAGAAGCTTCAGAGTAAACAGCCATGACACCAGATCACAGGATAGGTCAGCTTTTAAGGTTTATTATACCAACTCTGAAGTGGGGATGGCTGTTTATCTGTGTGATCGACTTGTCTTGATTTGATTTTGTAGGCCAGGGGTCAGCAACCTGCGACTGTGGAGCCACATGCGGCTCTTCAGCCCCTCTCCAGTGGCTCCCTGTGGATTTTTTAAAAAATTAGTGGAAATGAATAACTGTTTTTGTTTACATTTTCAATTTTATTTATCATTGTTGTGATCTATGGTACGATGGTATGACAGAGTATTAGGGCCACATTGAGGAAAAAAAATAAATCTGAGATTTCGAGAATAAAGTCCTAGGTTTACGAGAAAAAAAGTTGTAGTATTATGAGAATGAAGTCATAATATTATAAAGTAGTAAATTTACGTGTTATTTTCTTTTTTTCTCTCTCCCTCTGACTTTATTCTCGTAATATTACAACCTTTTTTTCGTAAAGTTATGACTTTATTCTCGTACCATTATGACTTTTTTCTCGTAATATTATGACTTCTTTCACGTAATATTATGACTTTATTTTTGTAATATTACAACTTTTTTTTCGTAATATTATTACTTTATTCTTGTACCATTACAACTTTTTTCTCGTAATATTAGGACTTTATTCTCGTAACATTACAACTTTTTTATCGTAATATTAGGACTTTATTCTGGAAATCTCAGATGTTTTTTTCCCTCAATGTGGCCCTAATCCATAGTACATCTGCACTTTGGCCCTCACTGCATTAGACTTATATACTATATACTTAGACTATAAACTGTGTTACCTTCATCACAATGCTCAAATGTTTTGCAGCTCCAGACAGATTTTTAAAAAATGTTATTTGGCCTAAAATGGCTCTTTTGATCGTAAAGGTTGACCCCTGATGTAGGCTATTTACTGGTATACATTATTTGTTCTCAGGTTTCACTTGCAAAACACATTTTGATATCATGATATTCATGAATGAATATGGCTTCCTGAATCCTATTACATTCAGCAGTAACTGAGTATAATTCATCTGTAGCATCTGTAACCTTGTCATAATACTATCCTTTAATAGTCCCGCAGTGGGTAAATTTGCAGTGTACAGCAGCAAAGGGGATAGTGCAAAAAAACAAGATGCATCAGCTAACACAGTAAAAAAGAAGAGCTAAAGAAAGTGTAACAAAATATGAACCATCTAAATAGAAGTATAAAAATAGTAGCAGTATATACAGTATTGATAATAAACAGACTATTAACAAAATTGCACAAGTGGAAAATGATATTGCACAGTGAGAATAAATGAATGAATGAAATTCCACCTGAAAACATTGCACAGTATATATTACACCTGAGTAGTAATAATGATCATGATATTGCAATTCATGAATGAATATGGCTTCCTGAATCCTATTACATTCAGCAGCAACTGAGTATAATTCATCTGTAAGCATCTGTAGCCTTTCATAAAACTGTGCTGTTGTTGTTTCTGTCCTTAGTTTGGTCTCTCTGGCTCTCCGTAGAGAGGTGGAGTAGAGTCACGTGGTCACAGACTGTGATTGCGGAGTTCCTGGAAGAAAAACAAAACAAATGGCAGCTGACCAGCAGCAGACGAGGCTACCGCCGCCTGCATCTCCAGTAGACGTGTTGACATCTTATTCTGATCATGTGAGCAACAATACGGACAACTTAAAGCAGCTGGTGAATCTATTACTAAAGAGAAAGACAGCGTAACGACCTAACAGATACGCGTTAGCTTATCATATCTTAGCCTCGGTTTGACTCAGTTTAATCAGCAGGAAACTGGTTTCGTTTTCCTGAAAATGTATTCTCTGTTTACTCTAAGAGCCATGCTAGTTGTTGCCTCGCTGTCCTCCGACAGTGACTTTGCTCTACGGGACATACAAAAGTGTTTTGTTTACAACCCGTGACAGTGTTTATCTTTGTCAACACAGCCAGCCACAGCCAGCTGCTTATCACAAGGACAGACCTCACCAGCTAGAGAGCTCTTACAGCTAATGGTGGCTTGTTTGTGTGGATCCAGCTTAACATATGAGGACTGTTTCCTGCAGGAGACATCTCAGTCAGCTGTGTGTCTGTGTGATCTGAGCTGATGTGAGCAGACACTAAAGATGGAGGCTGTAAGACCTAAGAAGACCAAGGCAAAAACCAGTGGAAAAACTCAGGTGATTATTAACAAGTCCTTCATTTCTTCTTCTTCTTTTGAGGTCACACAGGTGGAGAGCCTCTTCTAACAAGTGCTGTGTCTTGAGGCAGGACAGGAATCCCCAGTCTCCTTCACAAACACACTCCTTCTCAGTTCTAACAACTATTGACTATTAGAGTAACCAATCCAACATACTTTTATATCTTTCAAAATTGGGAGGAAACCTGCAAAACATGGACACTATTGATATTAAATGACATAGCTAATCACTCTGACACTGCTGAGACATCATACTTTCTTATTTTTGCCACATCCATCATAATATGTGTGCTTTAGTCACACACCCTTTGTCACATGTAGAAATCTACAGCAATACCAGGTAAGGTCTGTGTGGTCGTTGGTTTTACTACACTCCTTGCAAGACGTTTGATTCTCCTAAAATGGAAACAACGCACTCCTCCATCCTTTTCTCGTTGGGTCAAAGAGGTTATGTATTTCTTAAAACTAGAAAAAATTAAATACACGCTGTAAGGTTCCTCTCAAACCTTTGTTAAGATATGGAGGCCCTTTTTGGATTTTTATGACTCTCTGCAGGAACCCCCTTGACGAAGAGTAGAGTGGAAAACATGAATGTCATATTACAGTAGTGAGCAGCCCCCCCCCCCCTTATTTTTTTCTCTCTTTATCTTATTTTTTCTTTTTTTCATTTATTTATTTTCTTTTTCTCTTTTTATAAGTTATTTTCCAAATTATTTTTCCCCCTGTCTTTTGTTTATTGTATATCTTTCCTTCATGCACCTAAATGTATTCTGTAACCTGTGATCCTATGGGTGGGTGGGTAGGGAGGGGGATGGGAATTTGGACTTAACTTTGTAAACAGATCTGATGAATGATATCTATTTTGTTTGACTTATACATGTTTTGTATCTGCTATTTTTGTGGGATGAAATCTTTGAAAATCAATAAATCATATTTACAAAACAAAAAAAAAATCTACAGCAAGGATTTCTTTTCTCTGATTTTTTTTCTGTTTTGTGTTTTCAGCTGGCCAGGAAGCAGAAGCAGGTAGAGGAAGACAAAAGAGCCACAGCTCCCTCACCTGTCTGTGATGAAGCCTCTGGCTTCACCGATATCCCCCTCAGTTTGCCATATCAGGAGCCAGTGGAGGAGCAGCAGGACCCTGTTCAGCCCTCTGAGACCACAGCACAGCCATCAGATCTGTCCTCTGAGAAACAACAGACCTCCTCATCACATTCTTTATCTGCGTCAGTGTTAACTAAGACTTTACAGTCGACGTCACAGATTACAGTGCATCTGACAGAGACAAAAAAGGAGGAAGAGGAGGATGGTGGAGTGGCAGCTCACGGGGCTGAGCTTAAAGTTGCAGCACAGACCACTGAGTTGGGAAAAGACACACAGTCGTGGAATCAGCCTTGTGCTTCAACTCAGTTTCAGATCCCAAATGCCCCGAGTGCCCCTGCACTGTACCCCTCTCTCCCTACACTGGAGGAGGGCTCCGTCATACACCTCTGTGAGGCAGCTGTGAAAAATAGGGAGAAGGGACCTGCAGTGCTGGCGCTTCCTGAGCAGGAATCTTCCCCTCCGAGTTTGCAGCCTATGGAGTCTGCAGCTGAACTTTCTAGGAGCAAACTCTACCCAGAATTACCCAAGACTGCTCCAGAAATCCAGGTAATCTCACCAAGAGATAAAATTAAGTTAGATGATAGACTATATAATTTTCTAATGCAATTGCACATGAATTCATCATTTCAGCAGATTTGAAATGTCTACATTCTACTGAAATTTCACACTATATATATTAACATGATAATAGCTAAGTGTTTTTTGGTTATTGTATTGTGATGATACAGGTTGATACAGGTTTCCTGCTCTTAAAATCACCGTAGTTTATTAAACTGTTCTAGCTGAGTGGACAACAATAATTGCCTCTACCTGTTTGGTCATGGTATCCACATTATAAGTGTATTAGAGTTGCCCCTCATCACTTCCTCTTGTTGTATCAGAGCATTATTCAGCCCATTCCTCTGTACTGTACCACCTACTCCTTTTAACATGTTAACCAACACAGCTGCCAGGATAATTGTTCTCTCCACACCCAACCTCGCAGAGCTAAACAATAAAGTCATTGCACGCATCGCTACATCAATAGAACAGAACATCACACACCCACTCAGCCATCACCTCAGCAAAATATTGTGGTATTTTATTTTGTCAATATTGCCCAGATCCAGATAATAGCATAGTTATTATGTGACTGAAATCATTGTGTATTAACATGTAAGATAACCTCTCTCACCTCATGTTTTTCTTCTGCAGCCGTTCTCACTGGAGGAGCTGAATGCGTGGGAGCCCGGCGGAGGTTTACGAGCTTGGTTAGAGGGTGTTGAAGTGTGTGCAGCCCAGTTCTGTGATCTAGCCCGGCAGGAGAATCATGAACTGACCGAACTGCTGCAGAACTACTGGCGCTGTCGTAGACAGCTTACCCAGTCACACACACAGCTACACACGCAGTCGTCTGACTGCAAGAGCACACAGAATCGTCTCTGGAGCTTCAGAGATGAACAGCTTACACTTCAGGTGTGGTAGTTGAAACAAAAAGCAGAAATATAGTGTGTGGGGAAAACTATTAACTCATGGTCTTCTGCTGTAATGACATTGTTCATGTAATTTCTTCCCTGCAGGGTGTGTGTGCAGATCAGTCTAAGGTGTGTGGGTACCACCGCTTCCAGCAGGCAGACTTCAGTCAGAGTGTGCTGGCGGAACTGAGGAGACTGTTTGAAGCTCGCAGTGAGCTGCTCCATCAGAAGGTGGCGCTACATGCGTACACTGCTCTGCTGTCACGCCTCCAGGTGGAATCATACTTGTATCGTCTACTAAAAGGTGAGGGACATAACATGCCTGTTGCAAACATGCCTCTCATGCATTATACCACCATAAAGTACACAAGTATCTACATCAGCTTTTTGTTTGTTTCTGTTATCAGATTGTTCTGGCAGCCAAACACAATCTTGTTCTCTGCAACCCTTGAAAGAGGCCATCAGTGTCCTGTTTAGCTTCACTCGTAGAGTCCTGGATGACACACAGTTCCAGACAGACATCCATCACTGGCTGGACCGATTGGTACACAAACACAAACACTGTACCACTTTTCTTACTCCATGTACCATTGGTCGAGCTGTTTTGTTGTTGTGTTACTCACATGGTTCTGGTCCACTCTCCAGGTGGCAGTCCTGCTGCATGTTGGAGGGTCAGGAGAGCATTTGTACCTGCTGGGCCATCTTCTGTGCTGTTCTGCTGGCGTTGGCAAATGGGCTGCCTCCTTCCTTCAGGTTGGTTAGGGACACCGGCTTTCATTTATTGTTGTCATGTCAATGGTTGTACATACTGACTGGAGTTGTCTTGCCAATTTCTGCCTCAGATCCAAGTTTGGGGCAACACCTGTGGAGTGCAGCACTTTATGCAAGCTCTGGCCATCCTAATGTCACCTGCAAGGTAAATATCGGAGCCCCTTTAGCAATTACTCTGTCTTGACCACTGACTGTGCACACTCCGCTTTATGTCTTTGGTTTTCCATGAGAGTCCAGGTCATGATTTCAGGGTCTAACAACCTCACATCTCTAAACAGTGGCTTCTGTGTTTTAACTCAGACACCGTGCAGAGTTTCTGGGACATCTGAAGCCATGTGAGAGCCAGAGCTCAGCAGCTTCTGGACCTGAGTCTGGCAACTGGACACTAGTGGATGAAGGAGGAGAGGAGGTATGTGTAGAGAGGCAATGACTGCATCTTGAGAAAAGAAACAAAACTACATTACAGTTTGACAACAAAGAATTATCTAAAAAAAAAATGGAGCTAAGTTCATATATAGGACAATTTCCGGTGTGTGTGTATATATCGGATGGGAAAATGGGGGAAAACGCTGTTAATAAAGATAAAAAGCTAATATTACTTTATCTTTGCTTTCATGGGGAAATAAGTAGAAACCCTGAGTCATAATAGAGTTGATTTTATTTATCTGGTAAAAACAGTATCCCTTTTGTTTTCCTTCACCGATTGTGGTGTTGTTATGTTATAAAGTACCCAGTCTGCATGTCTCTAAAGAAAATGATGTGTCACTGACTGAGATTTATAGATGATGAATTCATAAATCAGAATGTTCTGGTCTTTTTTGTTCTGATCTGTTGAGTCATATTTAAAGCTGTTGCAAAAAAGGTGCCAAATGAACACCTTTGACCATTTAAATATCAGTCTGCTGGCTTTAAACACCGGCTGCTGCCAGTACTAATGTGTTGCTTAGGAACCACCTTCAAGAAACACTGTTTTGCAAAACAGGAACATTTTAAGATACTGTAATTTATTTATGACATATTATTGTTAAACTTTCACATTGTTTTATTTTTTATATAATAGTCATTATATGTTGTTACCATTTTATATAAAAAAATAAGTTGTCTCCACTTTGCATCCTGCCTTAAAAAACTGTTAGCAGCGTAAACAGGTGTAAAATAATATTATATAATATTATTAATATAATATATATTGTTATTTTCTGTGTGCAGTGAGTGCAGTATGTGGTCATTTAGCCTCTAACTGCCCTTCTCTGTGTTTAGGATGAGGACCCAGAGAGCAGCTGGCTGTTGCTCTGCGAGGAGGATCTGATCTCCCTGCTGACCCAGTTCCCGTTCCAGCAGCTATATTCACACATGCTGGGGATGAGCAAGCAAGGTCAGGGAGTCTGTCTGTCTCTCTGTCTGTCTGTTGGTTTGTATCACTCACTACATGAACTAACACACCACTCTCTTTCCAGGTGTGTATGAACCCCAGGCCTGTTCCAGTCAGAAGATGATGCGTGTTTTTGGTTTTGCCTCCTCGCTCATCGAAATACTCGCTCTTGGACTCCAAACCTACAACAGGGCGCGATACAGACAGCTGGTTAAACGAATAGGGCACATCATACGGTCAGTGCACCAGTAATATAAAGTCAAACTATACATATAATGTATATATACAGTACATAACATTAAATATTCACGATGTTGTCTTCTCTCTTTTTGCTCAGAATGACAGTGTGTTATGTCAGCGATCACTGGGCCCAGTATGTGAGTGTTAATGGTGCTGGTGGATCCAGCTCTCAAACACACTCTATGTCTTTGGACAAACTACAGTTGGAATATGACAATCTCTTCCTCAGAGCTGTTTTACATGTACTCAGAAACAAAAGGTGAGGAAATGGCCTCAAGTTAACTGCATTTCTTTTTCTTTTTTCTACTTAATTCACTTTTTTTTTCTGTGGTCGTCTCTTACAGGTTGGGTATTTGGTTGTTTATGTCTGAGATGCCATATGGGACTCTATCCAGCTCCATGCTGTGGAGGGTCCTTTATGTTATGCAGTGTGCAGAGACAGCAGGACTGGAAACACTCGGCACTGCTAGTGACACACGCTCCTCCATTCAGGCTCTTAGAGGTACCAGTATACGTTCCTCAACTGCACAAAATATTATATTTTCTTCATCTTTGTCTTCGTGCTACATATTCAAAGCTAAAAATATCTGAAACAGTTTTTTTTTAAAGTTTTTAAAAAGTTAAAAAAAAATTGAACTACTTAAACTCAATTTCTAATACATTTTGTACATCTATGCATTGGGATTTGGATCTGGAAAACCAGGTTCAAAAACATTGGTTGTATTATTCTTCTCAGTCTGATGTTGACAGTTTGATTGTATGTGTCTGTTTCAGACCCAGAGCACCAGGAGAAGTTTGAGCACTGGCTGTGTCAAGTGAACAGCTCTGATGGCATCTCCCTCCTCACCGCTCTAGCACACATGGCCACACCGACTCAGCACTCTGACCCCGCATTCATCACAACCATAACTCTGCTGATGTACCAGGTATGAAAAGGAGATGCAGAGGGTAAATAGTAGAAGAGGCATGTATAGAACAAAGAGTAGAGTAATTTAGATGTCGAACAAAGCTACTGCATTACTCCGATACTATATATACTGTAGACTACATGAAATAAAACACTTTCATATAGAGCACCAAAGGTAACCAATATGAAAATAGGAGGATAGCATAGAAACATATAACTCTGGTAAAATATGCATTACCCTGGTCCCCTGGTTAGAAAACATACAGCACCTATCTCGTTCTTTGACATCTCTTTTCTTATTTTTGCTCCAGGTGTCTTATGTGAGTGTGTCTACCAGAGAAACTTACTCTAAGGTGGGGAGGGAGTTGCTGGCTGCCATAGCAACAGCCCATCCCTACGTTATCTCCGTGCTCCTGGAGAGACTGAGAGAGACCATACAAACTGTGGGAATGGTTGGTAACTGCATGTAGTTCACTACATTGAGAGGAAAATATCTAATTAGTCATTCAGCTAGAACTCACGACTATTTGTTTTGTCTGTGTGTACATGTGTGTTAATGTGTGTGTTAGGTGGCGCTGTACTTGTGTAAAGAGCTGCCTCTGAGTCTGTGGCGGCCGCAGCCGGAGGAGATCTGTGTGATCGGAGCGTGGCTGCTCCAGCATCCTCTGTCTGCTGTGGAGAACCGGCTGGCTTGCGTCATACTGGAGGGTCTGAACTGGGGTTACACACAGGTAACCACTGGTTCATTAAACATGATGTGTGTCCAGATATCTTGAGGACAATTGAGGGTTTGTAGTTAAACCTGTTTCCTCTTGCAGGATGGCTCCTTGGCCTTGTCGTCATCTCTCCACAGTGAAGTGGCTCTGCTGGTGGCTGAAGCCTACCAAAAGTACCTTACTGACAAACCGTACAGTGGCCTCATATCGGAGGGAATCAAACAGGTGACACATCCACTCTGCTCACAGATGTTTAGTGTGAATCACCGTGGCTTGTTTTTCCATCTGTCTCTCTCTTACCTCCTCCCTTCAGGTGTCTTACCTCGCCAGTGTCCTTCGTTTGGGCGTATCCCCTGAAGCGTCTTTTAGTCAGTGGGCTTGGCAACTGTTGCTAAGGCTGAAGCTCCATGGCAATGCCCAGAACCCTAAAGGAGCCTGGTCGGTCCCTGCTTTGGCGTCCAACCCACCTCCAGAGCTTACACACTCTCCCAGCATGCACTCTGTTATCAGGGCTGTAAAAGCAGGCATCCCTATTGGGTGCTACCTTTCCATTGCCATGACAACAGTGGGACATAGGTTTGTACTCACTCACACAGTGCCTGATACTTATGGTTGATTTATACATAGAATTTGAATTAAGTTCATCTCCTGTGTTTTTTCTAGTCTGGAAAACTTTTGCACTGATGGAGTCGGGTTGTTGAAGAATCTGATCCAATCTCGCCACCTGAGAGCTACTGTTCATCTACTGGACAACATTTTACCCCCAACCTATCCTCTCAGCTTCTACCTGCTCAACAACGCTCAGTAAGAATGATATATCCTTCACATACACAGCACATAAAAGATATTTATTGTAGCAGCTACTGTATCTCCCAACACTTATTCTCGCCTCTACTGTCGTCCCTCTGTTTATTGCAGGTTTGTAAGTTGCATCCAGATGTTCTTGCAGTACGACAGCGTGTGTCCTCAAGGTGTGACACAGCAGGTCACTCACCGGGTCGCACCGCTCCTCACAGGAACCAACTATGGAGACAATGTCCGACTGCTGAACAGTGTCATTCAGGTTCGTCACTACAAGCTTTTATTATTATGTATTTCAGGTCTTCTGCCATCACATAAATTATTAACATCCAGGATTCTTATAATGGTTTGTAAAAAGATGGAAAATGACCATAAGAATTAGTAGGTTTGGAAGAAATTGAAAAAACAGACTGCAAAATCTTTACTTTATGTATGTATGTAGGTGTCAGTAATATCATAAGCAAGTAATCAAAAGGAAAAGCATTGAAACTTTACTTGGAAATAATGCTAGTACGGTGTGCACAAAATAAACTGCATAATATAGATATAGGTTTTAATCTCTGAACATTTCCCCAAGATTAGTAAAATAAAAATACAGAAAAGATAGCTCAATTTTGAAAATGAGTATACGTTCTTTTAGCCAATATATTTTTTCAAAAAAGTACATATAGAATAGAAGAGAATAGAATATATCTTTATTGTCCACCAGGGTGGAAATTTGTCTTTGGCTCACCAAGCACAAGAAACAACAACATAAAAAGCAGACAAGCAGTCAGTAAAACACATAGACAAGGTTATATGACACATTTAAACAGTTCATATTGATGTCTGTGGCTTAAATCTTCTCAGTCACTTTGTTGAGATAAGAATATTGAGGCCACTTGGGATTCAGGACTTCTTTAGTTGCCAGAGGGACTCTACAGCGCCTCCCGGAGCTCAAACTGGCTGAAGAGAATAAGGGAGCTATCAGCCAGGATACTCCTCACTTTTTTCCTTGTGTATAAATATTTGTGTTTTATCTTCCAGAGCCATGTGGTGGAGAGCTCACAGCCCGGCCGTGTCGGTGCTGCAGCGGTGCTGGAGTTTTGGGTTGGGATTTTGACTCAGCAGAACCTGTGGTACCGGGATAAAACAGTCCTGTTCCTCATGGATCAGATCTGCTATTCAGCGTTCACACGCCATCAGGAGGAATGTGTGCAGAAACTTCTGTACCAACAGCATAAGGTATTTACTCAGTCCTGTTAGAGGTTTGTATTATTTAGGGACTCTTTAGGTCTCACAGGTACAGATGCTGAATTTAGCACGGCAAACTGCCTTCAGTAACATTTCACAGATAAATATTACATAAACTTTTAATGGATCGCAAATTACAGTAAGAGCAAGAGCTTGGTGGTTGGTAAGCTGAACAATCACCTTTAACCCAGTAAGCTTTAAATGTTAGCATTGTGCAAGCAGAATCTGATTCATTCACACTGTGATAAAACTGAGCTGGTATCATTACTGAGTTTATTCTGAAAGTGTAAATTAGCATGCCAACTATGAGTCACCAGTAAATGTTTTTCCATCACTGCAGCACTGAATAAGTACAGTGACACCAACAATGGCTGTTCATTTTTTAAATCAATTTTCATTCCTCATGCAGAATGCCTTGGGTTACCATGGAGATCGGGGTCTGCTCTCCTCTCTGGTTGGCTGGATTGCTGGAAATGCCACACCCTCATTCATAGAGGGCCTATCCCTGAGTTCAGAAGTAAGGGTCTCCAAAGCACCAACAGTACATGCACCTACTCTTGTACGTACTCATATTAGTAAAGTTCTCAGTCCTGACAGATGTTGTCTGTGTGTTTGTAGGTTTGGTTCGCCTGGCTGGTGCTGAACATGGAGGGCGTGTTTGAGGAGGATTCTCAGCTGAGACGCTGTGTTGAACATGAGCTCCTGTCAGAGCCCAATATTTCCCCAGATCAAGCGTTAAAGGTATACAGACACGTACACACAAAGTTATACATTTGTTGAGGTGGAAATATCAGGGGCCAGCTGCATAAACTTAGTTTAATACTAGTCTTAGGTCTTAGATTGTCAGGTTAGACTAGTCTAGTTAAGCCTGTCTGTTGCATAAATATCAAGACTTAATATTAATTAGGGATAGGAAAGTTAGACACCTCTCCCCCTGGCTAAGCCTGAGGCGAGAGCTTTGTTGCTATGGCAGCAATGTGTTAGAAGATCAACTGTTTATCCATTACTTTTAGCCGACCTTAGCTAAATATGTCAACTTTTTACCCATTACATTTGTGCTGTTTACCTTTCCTGTTATTTTCTCCCATACTTGGTGTGGTGTCGTTGTTGCAGCCACCATTTTTTTCTCTTCCTTGAAGTGTCTTATTTCACCCATAATGCATTGGGTGACAGGCTATCTAAGTGAATCTTACATTAGTCACTCATAGTGAAGCTTTATGCAACAGGAAAACATAAGTGTCTATAACAAGTCTGACTTAAAGTTATTTAAGACAAAGACTAGGTCTATTTTTATGCAACCGACCCCAGGATTGCTGTTATTTATGTTAAGCGTTCAGTATCACCTCACACTGAGAATTTACAAGATGTTTCACAACACAGGACACAGTAAGTGGAGGACAAAATGTTGCACAATTTTGAATTACATTTGACTAAATATAAACTGAGCACTTGCAAAGCCAAAGGGCAGTGGCATGGTAGTGAGTGTTCTGGTCTAATGCTGGTTCATAATCCTAAGTGCTGCTATATGTAGATGGTGTTAACAGTGTGTCTGTCTGTCTGAGCCAGAAGGCGCAGCAGAGGATGAAGCTGCCGGTAGCACCATCTCTGCAGCGGCTGCAGGTGTACCGCTGGGCGTCTCAGGCCTTAGCCACGCCTCTTGACCACCCCCTCCTTCCCCTGGTCTGGCAGAAGTTTCTACAGCTATACCTCAGACAACCAGGACCTGACTATGGGTACGATTTACACACACGGTACTATCCCTAGCCAGAGAAACCAGGAATTGGAATCCTTGTGACGGTACCATGTCTCTATGTGTCGTCCACCAGGCTGGTTGCAGAAGGATGTATCGGCCGCAGGTTCTTCCAGGCCTCCTCTCAGGCTGCTTTACTCAGAGACCTGAGACAGAGAATACAGGAGGTGTCTGACTTCCACCATGCTGCCAGCCAAGCCCTCAGGGTGCCCCCACCGCACACCCCTTCATCAGACAGCCAGGGCGACGACAGCCCCGACAATCCCCGTCCCCCTTACCTCACTTCCCCTCAGCTACACACAGAGCTGGTCAGGTAGATGCTTTATGTGTGTACTCAAACATATTCCTGTTGTTAGTATTAGCAGCCATTAGTGTGTTAACAGGCTCTCAGATCTACGCTGATTGTTTGCCTACAGGTTGTTTGGCGTATTTGCTGTGTGGTTGGATGATGAGACTCTGCAGAAGCAGGGAGTATACCTTCCCTCTCTTCCTCCCGAGTATGAACCACACAGACTGGCACAGGTCATGCAGCAGCAGCAGGTGGGTTTATCTTTAAGTGTGTTTACATGTATGAATGAAAAACGTGTGGTACAGTAGTTGTAACATGTTAGTCAAATCTCATTGTGGAGTGTGAAATCATGTACTGTAGCGGTTGAATTTGTCATGTTTTGCTGTAGGAACTGTGGCTGGAGTTTATGGACCAGGAGCGTCTGCAGTATGACGAGAGAGAGGTTCTGTCTCTGTGGGAAAAGGTGCAGGATGAGCCAGTCTTCTTGCTGGCCCAAAACCCCGGCTTCACTGACTACACCAGCCTCAACAATGGTACAGGGCCAAAAATTGATACTGTGAACCATTTTGAACTCCCTCAGTAGTTACTTGTTTTAATGTTGTGTCTCTCTCTGTGTGCAGCAAGGGAGCGTATCCTGTCCAACCTGCAGAAGCATCCAGTTCCCCGCCCGGCTCCACAGCTGCAGCAGCAGAAGACTCCAGTAGCTCAAGTCCCCACCAGCTGCCTCACTGACTCTAAAGCTGCTGCTGAACTGCTTCGGCAGGACCTCAGCATCCTGCAGGACCAGGCCAGGTACATTAAAACATTTCCACATCATCAGTGGCGCAAAGTGCACACATGCATACACAGAAATGTGCTCAGTCATTTGCACTCATACAAACACCACACGTCAAAACATATTCAAACATACGCACTTATTACGAAATATTTGTTCACCTTGCTGTCAGGATTGCAGTGGCACGCGAAGCACAGCAGGTGGCGATGGAGCAGGAGCTGCTGGAGGGCCTTCCTCTACTGTATAAGAACCAACCAGAGCAAGTCACCATGGCCCTGGAGTGTAAAGGGAAGAGCGGGCAGCCGTGCCAGGGACCCGCAAATATCACTGTCACAGTACGACCGCTGAAAGCCACATTTTTGTACATTTTATAATTTCTTTGCCGTGATATATTAACATGTTTGTGTGTGGTCTCTGTAAATGTGTAGTGTGAGCGTGTCCAGAGACAGGAGGCGGTGCAAACTCAGATAGCATCACTGCGCAGGGACGTCAAGAAGCTTCAAGCCGACGCCATGGCTCCTCCACCTCAAAGCCTGGCCCAGGCTGCTGTCCACACTGAGAACTTTATCACGTCAGTAGAAACACATGTTGCTACTAATAACAATAAATATGAGTTTGGGAAGAAAATTCATTGTTTTTTTTTGTATTAAAATAAGGATGTTTTGACTAATGAATTTTTCATGTGCTCAGGGCTCTGGTGAATATGTACAAGGCACAGAAATCACCAGCAGTGCAGCATGTTGGCGTGTCTGCCTTCTACCAGGTGGTCTCCTTCGTGTGTGAAGACACGCTGCGACATCCCCCGACACGGCAGTACTTCTCCTCGTGTGTGGAGATACTGGGACAGGTGCGCGTCCACACTCGCATAGCAGTACAAGATTTATATCAGGCATTGTTTAACTATAAAGTTAACTGAGATAAAGTTATCTTAGATTGTTAACCCTACTTGAATCAGAAACACTGCTGCTTAGGGATTAAATAGGACACAGCTGTGATGATTGGTAAAAGGGGCAGGTTCACGCTCTCATTACACTTCTTAATTGAATAAAACGTGCTTGAATTGAGTGCCATTGTACTCTTGTTTTGTGTCCAGGTGTTCATCCAGGGCAATGCAGAGGAATGTGGTCGTGTCCTGAAGACAATTCTGGAGCAGAGGCGTCTTTGCCCACTCATTTCCCCCTTCTTCACTCCCAATTCAGCACCCAATCAGCTCGTCTTCCTATACCAAGACGTGGTGACGTCCTTACACCTCGACAGTGCTGATGTCATTTTCATGCTATTAACAAAGGTTGGTTTAGACACAAATGCAACACAGTGAAGAAATATGATATACTGTACAACTACAGCAGTCCAGTTCCAGTAACCGCGTCTGCCTCTCCCCATCTAGTTTGATTTGTCCCAGTGGCTGAACGAAGCCCATCCTGTGTTTTCGGAGAGAACCCGTTTGCTGGAGTTGGTCCACGGAGCGCTCTGCGTCTGCGGCCGAGACCCAGAGCCTGAACTTCTCATACCTTTTCACCTTTTCACCAAACACTGGACCTGGCTTTTACGCCACCATTTCCCTGATCACTACAGTGACTGCCTGCGTCTGCTTATGACCAGTAAGTGTGTGTGTATCTGTGTGAGTCAAGTAAATATGAACACATATGGCCTTGTGGCTTTATGTTAATTGAGTCATCATTCACTCAATCAAATCATCAAATGCAGGTTTTTTTTTAGTTTTTTTTTTTTAAATCTTCCCCACACAGTTGCCCACAAAACATCTCATGAAAGGTTAGACCACATTAGACTACGCACTGCCTAGCAAAGACTTGCATGAACAGCAGCTTTTCATTTTTGGTCAGTTATTTTATGTTACAGATCGGCTGGTAATGCATTAGGAGCAAGGACTGTTTTAGTCCTCTTGTCGCTCATTCAAGTGATTCATCAAAACACATTCATCCTTCTGAAAGTATGCCTCCTACTCATCTTCCCACCAACAAAGGATAGAATTAATTAATTAACACGACTAAAGTTAGCTGAATCATTCCATCAAGCTTCTGAATCAGACATCAGTTTAAAAAGATGTCTACACAGAGTTTAGGTCCCCATGAGATGAAATGATTCCAAATGAAGGCACAAAAGATAAAATATATAATATTTTTATTTCAAGAATATTGGATTTAGGTGTTTGATTTGCAATTTCTTCAACAAACGAAGGCGTTTCTTAACTTCACCAGGCTCCTCAAACCAGTTGCTGAGTCCAGAGTGCTGGAAGGTGACTCTGCGAGTGCTGGGCTGCTTACCTCCGTCCCGAAATACCAAGAGCAAAGCTGAACAAGCACTCAGTACTACCGATGTCTCCGGCCGTGCTGTCGGACCCCCAGCTTCTCCCTACAGATCCCTCATCAGCCTCTCCCCTCAGCAGGTAACTCATGTTGCTGTTATCTGTCTCATTAAATGATATGCTGCTTAAACATTCATTATTAATCCAACCGCGCTGTACGTTTTTATTGGTTTCCATCAGGTGGATGAGACCGTTGAGTGGCTGAGTGACTATTTCCTTCGGAGTCGTCTCAGTAAGCCAGACCTCCGCAGTTTCGGCCTCTACTCAGCCTGGACTCCCTACATCGGGGATGTTGTTTCCTTCTGGGACCATCTGATCGGTTGTCTAATCAGCGTGCATCTCAGCAGCTGCGCCAGAGACTCAATGGGCAGCGGCAAAATAATGAAAGGTAACTGCCAAATGTCAGCACATGTTGAGGACCGCAACACTTGGGATCATTGATTTGTGCATGTGCTTTATCTGTCAGTTTGGAAGTGAAATGTATCTTGCTCTCTCACAGCTCTGCAGGACCTGCACAGTAAGATTGTGAAGTTATTTAAGCCTTGGATCTTTCCTCTGGACACTGATGATGGCGGGTAAGCAGCATGGCACACCCTCAGCTCTCGGGCTCTTACTGGTTTTAGATGGTGGGGGATTGTTGTTAGTGATGTGAGCACAGACAGAGCAGACTGCAGAGAGGGCAGCAGATCAAAAATATTCACATTCCACAAGTTTTTTCAGACGTAATCTTTGCCTCTTTTTGTGGGTGGATAGCAGATGATTATGGAGAGTGATCCAACAGTGGGATTTTTATTTATTTTTTTAAATCTCTGAAGCACGCCATACATTACACAAAATAAACCACAAACACGACACCGTTCAGAGAGAAAAGACCATATTAGATGTTTACCTCTGAGTTATAAGTCAGCTATGACACAATGAAGTCTCTCATGTGGCCAGAGTTTTGTACTGTTATTCTCACGGTCGATACGTAGAGGGAGCAGTTTAGTGCTTTCCAGGAAAATAAAAATGGAAAAAACAAAGAGAATGTCAATATCAGTGTCTCTTTGTCTCAGTAACCTCAAGTGCTACCCCTGGCTGGAGACGGACGCTAGTGCGGCAGAACGCCTAGTTGTCCTGTACGCTCAACTCACCGACACACTGCATCACAAGTTCAGAGGTTGGTACCCAGCAGTCCTGTCTTCACATGAGTGAGTCTTTAAGTGCTGCTACTCTTTGTTGTCTCTACTGTTAAACTTACTTTTATTGTGTGTGTATGTTTCAGATCGTCTGCTCCCCGGCCAGAGAGGTGCCCTGTGGCTGTGTATGATGCAGTACTGTGAGAGCTGCACCTCTCCCCGTACACCTGAGTACCTTCTCTACCTGTACCACACACACCTTCGCAGCCTGCCATGGAGACACCTGCACCCCGACACCCAGCTAATGGAGCAGCTCTTCAATGTGAGACACTCTACCCTCCGACTGCCGACCCCAATGACCCCCCAACACTGCACACTGTCCTAGCCATGCATGTCACAGGGGAGCTTGTTAATTTGAGACCTCGGCCCTTGGCCCCTCGCTCCTCCTATTATTAGACTTCTCTGTTCCTGGAAACGAGCTCCTGTCTCTCAAGACTCACATGGATCTGTAGAGGCTGCTGTAGAAGCTGCACAGATTAAAAATATAAAGTCATTATAAAACAAAAATCAAATCCCAAATTGTGATGATCATATTTGCTTATCCATGAATGGTAAAGCTTGCCAAAAAATGAGATGCATGTATTTATAGTTAGGATATTCTGATTACTTTCAAGATAACTGGATTAGCAATTTAGCCATGAATGTGTAGCTTACATTAAGTAGGAGTCAAACAAATAGTAACAAATATTCTGTCAGTTGAAATCCAAGAGGTTTGAGTGGTTTGTACTTCTGTGTTTTGTAAGAGTGGATTTTTGATTATTTTCTCTCCTTCCTGGGCCTGCAGGTGGAGAGAGGAAGTCCCAAGAGCTGCTTCCTCTTTCTGGGAGAAGTGTTATGTGAAGTCAACTGGGTCAGCGTCCTAAGTGACCAATTACAAACGCCCCCCACCTCGACCACATACCCAACTCTACCGGACACGGCTACCAAGAAGGAGTCACACGCCATGTTGGTCTATCTACTATACATGCTAGTTTTTCTGGCAAAGGAGGAACAAATCCTGAGTCAACCGGTAAATCCAGAATATTTTGGTTTCCCATCACACTCAGACCTTTTGTCCCTTCTTCATTCATTCTTCATTTATTTCCTCCTCAACCTCCAGGACTCCCCTCTGCTCAGTCTACTGGTCCAATCCACCTCTCTGCCCTGGCACCAACTGGACCTGTCCTCATACCAGGGCATTCTGGGATATGTCGGCACCCACTACCCGCCCTCCTTTCTGCTCAGTGGTGATTCTGCTCCTCATCTGCTGCTGAAATCCCTGCGTAGTGCTGCTGGGCTCCACCCCTGCCCTAATGAAACTCCACACAGGGTGAGACAATACAAACCTGTTCGTTTTACAGGTCAAACCCCAGATTTATTAAACCATTATTAACCTCTTAAGATCTAGACTTAATTATAGCTCCAGTACATTAAAGTTTAATCTCTGTATGTAGTAGGACGCAGCCCAGTCAAGGTTTTAAGCCCAGAAACGTATGACAGAACATACTCACTGATGATTTAGTATGCATGCAGTCGATCAGACATTTTTAATAAAGTGGGCACTAAAATAATTCATAATGAATAAAAACTTACACTTAACAGCTGAGATTTCATGAGAGTCAATTTACAAGGTGAATGGATATACTAGATCCAGTTTGACTGTCGTTGAACAGCTGTATTATACAGAGGAGCACTAATGTTGGAGAATATATAAGAATTAATGCATCGACTCTGCCCCGGGCAAATACATCTTGTGTGAAAGTGGGAGGATTGGAACATCCGTATTAAATTTAGACTTAAACAATTCAGTTTTCTCGCTGCCAGCTCTGCGTCACTCAGCCAAATTACATAATTGTAACACTTAAATCCTTACAGTTGCTGTTGACGTAGAGAGCAGCAGAAGGCAGTTTTATACAGCACTCGATAATGTTCCAAAGTAGACGGATTTTGGCAAAAGGCACTTCCAAGCTGTACTGTACACAGGACCGCTCTTAGATCCAGCAATGTATTTTCTCTTTAATTTTACCAACTCCATCCCTAAAAATAGCCTCGCTGTCAAACATACTGTAGGCCTTAGTGATTACAGCAAAGATATGCATGAAAAGATGTGGAAATTAGATTCATTCATACCAACATCAAAAAAAGAAACTTACTGTTAATTCATGTATTTCATTGGTAAAGTTGACACATTTTCCTTCAAGGTCTCTTTTTGGAGAAGATAAACTGCATGTAAACCAGTAATAATAAATAAATGATGTAATGCTTGAATATTAATTGAGAGAATCCAAATGATATCTAAATTTGACTTTGACATTGAACTGTTTCAGGGGGCAGGAGCTCTTAGTTTGGGGACATATATACTCTGAATATCTTTCATAATGTGTGTAATATATTCAAAATGAAAAAGTAATGCATATATGCCTGTATCTATTTCTGTATGGCATTAATCCAAACAAACAGCACTATAATCTGTCTGTGTTACTGTCCATCTGTCAGGAGGAGACACTGAAGGCTGGAGCTTATGTGTGCTGGTGTGTGCAGTCGTTGGTGACTCTGGAGCAAGGAGGCAGCATCATCCTCAGCAGCCTGGAGGCTCAGCTGGAGTCACTTCTGGAGAGCGTCGTCACATTCAACCCGCCAGGCGAGTCGCCCTCACCGCCTTCCTCAACAAACATTATCAATCAGTAATAAATTCTTTCATCATCACTTCATCCTTTTTCCCTCTACAGAGACGGGTTTGGAGCAGAGGCACATGGCGTTCTGCAGTCTGTTCAGTGATGCTCTGGCGTTGCTGAATGGAGTTGGCGTCTCGACGGGCGAGGCGCTCGCTGCTCACGTCATCACCTGGCTGGACAGAAAGGGAAGGGGCTTTCCTATTCTGCCTCTTCTCACGGCTTGTTCCCGCTGTCTCGCGTCAGTGCGGCACATGACGCGGATCATGGAGGCGAGCATTACAGCGTACTTCAACCACGGTAACCAAAGTACTTTTTTTGGGAAAGCTTGTACAGTTTACGGCTCACGGTTACAGTAAGGGGAAAGCGCTGAAGCGTTCTCCTCTAGTAGATATCTCTGTCCTGTTCACATGTACCCATGCACATGTGAGTATGCTGTACATAAACTTACATAAGACTGTCTTACATAAGATAGACCTTGAAGTCCAGGGTTTTCGTTCGATTTATTTACCGCCAGTCCTCTCCTCATACATGTCGTTCACATGTTTTTTTTTCCCACTGCCTGTATTTTTATCTCAGCTGAGGAGGAGTCTGTAGGTTGGGGTCCTGTGTTGGCATCGCTGCAGGTGCCTGAGCTCACAGTGGATGACTTCCTCTCTGAGAGCCAATCGGGGGGCAGCTTCCTGACGCTCTATGCCTTCATCCTGCAGCGCCTCAACTCTGAATACACAGCAGCCAATGAGAGGAGGACTCTGGCTCTAATTAACACATGGACCAATCAGGTCTTCCCCAGGTTTGACCCCCTTCACTCTCTCATTTGGTTTGCTTGTTATGGTTTTTTAAAAGTCCATTTAGCACGTCAGCGTGTGTGCCTTTTTGTGTCCAGTGGTCCAGGTGATGAAGCCAAGCTGTTTCTTTGGTGGCACAAAGCGCTGAGTCTGTCAGCGGAGCAGCTGAAGCCGCAGGCCGGCCAGACTGAAGTGTCAGGAGTCGTCATGGGTCTGTTGAGGTTGCAAACCAGGCTGCTTCAGCTGGGAGAAGAGAGACAGAACTCTGGCTTGTTAGGAGCTATCGGCCTGGGGAAGAGGTCTCCTGTTTCTAATAGGTAAGCCCACATGCATTTTAATAGCTAATGAAAACAATTAGAGGAACCAGGTAGAGTGAAATGTTAAAGGGATAGTTTGGAATTGGGGTTGTATAAGGTACTTATCCATAGTCAGTGTATTACCTACAGAAGATGACGGTCGGCACATCCCCAGTTTGGAGAAACAAACAGGAGTTACCACACGGAAGCAAAGCAATGTTCTGCTGTGGACGGGGTCGACAGCAAAACGTACTGTAGCCTCCTAAAAGAAAGGCCCACCTAAAAAAAATCAATGTCAGTTTAAGTGTACGCTATATTTAGAATATTTTCATCGTTTTACCTAGCCATCAGACAGCTATACGGTCTACGTTTCCGACAGGGAACTGAAACTGTTATATCCATCTATGCTCTCGCCAAAGCAAATGGACTCCACTGGACAAAAAGCAATTTTACCTCGCAGAACATGGGGTTTGCTGGTCTACTGCTGCCTCGATCGGTTAGTTTCTGCAAGGTAAAATTACTGTTTTTTTCAATGCAGTCTGGTTGCTTAGGTGAGAGCATAGATAGCGGCTTCTGTTCCTCGTACGAAATATAGACTGTATAGCTGTCCCACGGCAAGGTAAACCAGCAAATATATTCTAAATATAGCGTACACTTAGACTGATATTGATTTTTTTAGGTGAGCCTTTCTTTTAGGAGGCTAAAATACATTTTGCTGCCGGCCCCGTCCACAGCAGTACACTGCTTCCATGCGGTAACTCCTATCTGCTTCTCCAAGCTGGGGGCGTGCCGACTGTCATCTACTGTAGGTGAAATACACTGACTATGGCTAAGTACCTCATACAACCCCACTTCAAAACACCCAAACTATCCCTTTTAATTCATCAATGTTGATAACCAATCGTTAATGCGCGCCAACTCTACATCTAGATTCAGGGTGGTGGTACGCAGTCTGGCAGCATTCCTGTCAATCCAGGTGCCATCAGAGACCGAGCTTCGACTCCAACCCACCAGTGACCTGCAGCTCTCCGCGAAAGCACAGCAAGTATGCAACAAAAACTGCAAATACAGTGTTTACATTTTCTAGTCTGCAATTATCTCCTAAAAATAACTTGTGTTTCTTCCTGCGGATGCAGACGTTGGGGGTGTTGGAGGCCATGCCCAGCAATAAGCAGTACGCCGAGTTAGAGGACTCTGTGAGTAAAGCTGTCCAGTTCATCCGCTACCCAGGACACTGTCTCAGAGATGGACCCCGACTGCTGGCCCTGCTAGCCAACCTCCTATACCCTGACCTCAGATACCTACACATTATTCGTTAACCATGACTTAATGCAGGAGATCCAAGAGGACGTTTTGTCTTCAGTGACAGTGAACCTCTGTTCTGCCCAGAGAAAATCCTTCTGGAGCACAATGTTTTCAAGTAGTGACACTGAATTGCTTTAGCAATTATATCAGCAAGAGGTACATGTCTCATCAGAGAGGGCTTTGTGTGACAGACACTGACTGTTCATCAGAGCTCACTGTGCATTTGTGAAAAATGCTTCTTGACTGGTAATGTTCAATGAAGATGAAGCCAGTCAGAAGCAGAAGACATGTTATGTGCTAACCTCTTATCTTTACGCGCACTTTGCTTTCTTCTCTCATGTTTATGCCTTGTTGCTCTTTATATAACTTGCCTGTTGGTTTTCAACATCCGTTCTATTCTTGATTGGAGAGGAAGTTGCACATATTTATTGAAGGAGAATTCATCAATCAGAATTAAACGCTGGGCTTTAGGTGCGAGTTTCACACCTGCATGTGGAATCTAAAGTTGTAGGGTCCACAGACTATTTGGAGGAAGTTGAAGGACAGATCTAATAGGCCTATAAATTCAGTAGTACCTTCTTAAAATGGTGTGGGGGGGGACATACCAGGAAAACTGGTAGGAAGGGTTCAATGTCAGCTGTTAATGCTAGCATCTAGCTACAATCTCTCAATCCTAGATGCTGTACACACCCAGATGAATACAGTGTCTGCCTGTATGAAGTGATCATGTTTAGTAACAGAACATTTGCCAGTATTATGTCCAGCCAAAAGTGCTTTCTGCCAAAGAGATGTTCTTTTCATTTGCTCAGCTACTTAAACCTTCTTGACCATGAACTCCGGCTGTTTCATCTGTCTCTGTTGGGTACAAAAGCTGCAGCCTGAATAAGCACAGAAGATTCACTAAGCACCACTTACAAAGTCCCACACCACTCGGCTTCCTTATAAAGTAGTGAGCGCACTGTTACCGATGCCGTTGGTATTACTAAGAGACCAGGGATGTTATGTTGGAGCTTGTATATAACTGACCTTATATAAGAAAATGTGTTGGTCATGTGAGAACAAAGGCAGGTTCAGATTCATCAGACCTCCTCACTGTACTGTACATCCAACAGTTTTCACATTTTAATTACCCTTGTCAGTCTACCACTTCTGTTGCTCTGTGCCAACTCAATAATAATCATGCTGCACTCCTGCAGCCTGAAGCTCGCCTTATTGCCTGTGTTACGTGGTGACTGTTAATGTCAAAAGTGTTTCTTTTTTATGAGTCAGTGATCAGGAATGGGTCTGTTGGGCTGCTGGAGGAGGAGGAGGGAGTTGCACAAAGGAGACATGACTATGTTCAATAAAGGGAACGGAGTGTCTCACCGCTGGTGTTTACCAACTCAACTGAGTGATCGGGGACTTTATGTAGTACATGGAGCCTCTGAGAGCAGGAAGACTGATCTATACTCCCTGAACAGGTCACATAACTGCTTTATGAATCGAGCTGTAAAGAGAGACAAAGAGATCAAGAGAGAGATACATTGTGCAACCTCTGCAACAAAAACTGGCCTGCAATCTGCATTCTCTGTGCATAACACTGCAGATGGTCAAACTGAAATTAAAGCTTCCTTGCCTAAGAAGCCTGTTATGACAAGCACGTTCTGTGTCTCAGTAATTTAATTGTCACCCACTTCCTGATGTTCTTTCTGTGCGAAGGTACAGCACATGTTCCCAGTTGACAAAAGAGTGTTCAGGAGTGGGTCTGTAAATTGATTCTGTGCGCTTTTTGTGTGTACACGCATCACATCCAGAGTCCTCATTTAACACCACCACGTCTGTCTGGGAGAAAACCTCTCTTCAGGCAACGGTGGTCTCTATGGTTACTGGAAGGGTAGAAGTGAGAGAGGAGGTGGAAAGGACGGGGTGTTCTTAGGCTGTGAGAGAGGAGGTGGGAGATACTTACAGACGCTCATCGCTGCCTCTCCATCTCTTCACGCTCCGAAACGGCCGGCGGTGTGTTCTGTGAACGCCTCGTCTGTCGCCTCCCGCCATCTAACCGACCTCCTGTCCTCCCATCTCTCGGCTCAGGTGGTGAAGTACACGGGAGCAGTCTGTATTTATGTGACAGCTTGTTCTCAGACATTAGCCTCATCCCATGTTCACTCTCTCTCACACACACACATACATATACACGTGTTCAGAGGACCCATTGCTGAGACAAGAGTATTCCTGGCAGACACATCTCTGTCTGGCAGTTTCCCGTGTCACCATGGAAACCCAGCATCAGGTCAGGAATAGTTGTTCCTAGACTGTTTGAGTGCACACTCAGCAATCAGAGCAGCACGTGGTGGATCAGCTCCCCTCAGTCATCACTGGCAATTAGGCTGCAGACAGAAAACAAACACACACTGCGGATTGCAGAAATGGGGATTATATTCTCTGAAATCTGACAAGGTATGCGAGAATTTCTGAGTATGTTTAGTGTATAACCTTTGTGTACACTTGGCAGCACAGACAGGTGCAGGTTTCCATCAGTGCATTGCAGTTGATTTCCACATGTCCCAGTATCCGTCACAGGCTGAACAGAGGGCCCTGCATGAACACCACTCCTCTGCTGACCAGTTGCTCTTCTGGGACAGCTGCAACTGGCCTCAAGTCCCTCCCTGCTGCCAGAACACACACTCAGCTGGACACATGGGAATGTCTCTCTCTCGCTATGTGCCTGCATTGTTTTCAGTGTTTAGTGTGTGTGAGTACATGCATGTGTGTGAGAGCATTTGTGTATTTGTGTGTCAGACAGGCTCCTCCAATTGAGACACCCACTTTTCTCGCACCTCCTCGCCAGTCCGGTGGGGAACGATGACTCAAACTTAAATGAGTCTTTATTTTTCCCTTTCTCTCTCTCTATTTATTTATCTATCTATCTATCTCTATTGCTCACATTGACCCAGCAGAGCCGAAGCACTTCGCCCCACTGAGAGTACCTACTAACGGTAAAAGTCATCAATAATGAGTCAGACCTCCGCCGGTGGTGTAATATGTGTGATGTTTAGAGAGCCGGGTGGGCTGCTTGTTGATCTCCCTGCTGAAGTCAGGGAGACACGTTTGGCCTTCGGAGTACAATGTTTGTTTAGTTTGTTGCAAGAACCAAATCTCTCTGCAATGAAGACTGAGAAAGAAAAACTGAGGGGACATTTTGAAGAAGAAGTTAATAGATTGTGAAGAGGTTGGGGTTATTGTTGAAAGTATCATTGGATTACCGACCAGTCAAAGTGGGCAAATTCCCCATGCAGGGTTTCAGAACTCCAGGGGCCCAGTAGATTCAGTCGTACAACTTGTTTTTAATATTTTAATTGAATATTTGTTTGGAAATAATCACTCCTAGAGGGTAATATCAACTGACACGATAAGGGTCTTAAGGTGGATCCTGGAAAAGGGTTCATGTTGAGGTTAATTTTGGGGAAGTAGGATGTTTCAAAATAGATTTTTAATGCCGAAATATGTCAGCATCCCTGGGTTTGATCTTGGGGTTACTGTTGTAAATTCAGTTGGGATGAGGTCCAGTGTTGCCAGATTGGGCTGGTTTCCGCCCCTATATGGTTACTTTTGATTAGGTTGGGCAGGGGAACGTAGCATTGGGCTGGTAGATGAAACAAGGTGTCATTTTATGGTCAAAAACACAGATACAAAATTAAGTTAATTTAAGAAATATTTGATTGACATGAGTTGTATTCAATCGTCGTTAGGGATAAGGGAGGACCTACTTACCTTGACTTCATCATCATTGACAGTGACATGGGGAATTTGTGTATTTGGTTGTCTGACTGCACTCTTTTTGGGTTGTATAGCCTTTTTATCTCACATTTTATTTTTGGTTATTTTATGCAGATATGAAGCTTTGTATGCTTATGATGTGTTTTAATGTTTTATTTTTGTTTATTTATTTTGC